>NW_022680768.1:0-77403 GCF_009764315.1 Trachypithecus francoisi
AATTTTCTTTGTATTTTAGTGTAGACGGGGTTTGACTCTGTTGCCAGGCTGGTCTTGAACTCCTGAGTTCAGGCAATCCACCCACCTCAGCCTCCCAAAGTGCTAGGATTACAGGCGTGAGCCACTGCACCTTGCCTGGTTAATTTTTATGATAATAAAAATATTCTCATAAAATTTGGGAAATTCCAAAACCTATGGAAAAGAAAATTTAAATTATCCATAATCCCACCATTTATTCATTTGCTTATTCAAGCAACAAATAAAAGTGTACACCTTATTAAGAGCAGGGTATGTTCCAAGACTGAGTATCCAGAAATGATAGCCTCTAACTGATTCCTTTCCAACCTGTTTCTCAGTGCACTACTAATAATAATTTTAAAATCAGATTATTTAGTTTTGAAATCTCCTTTTCACCTAACATATCACAAGCCTTTTCCCAGGTTATCAAATAATATTCCAAGCTATGATTTTAACAGTTGCATAACATCACATCACATAAATTTACACTGATTTATTAAACCATATTCTACTTGAGTCATAACAAGATGATCAATTTTTCAATATTATAAATAATGTTGCATGTAATATTCTTTGACCACATACCTGATTATTTTTGAAAACTTCCCTAGAATTCAGATTGTTAGATCGAAGCCTTAAATATTTTTAAGGTTTTAAATACACAATACTCAATTGCTTTCTTGAAAGAGTGCAATAGTTTTACTTCTACAAGCTACAAGAGTGTCTTTCAGTCATTCAGCAAAGCCCACACCTCAAAACAATGAGTATTAGCTAAAAAAAAGTCATTGTCAACTGAGTTCAAACAGTTTTTCCTTTAATTTGCAGTTCTTACCTGGCAATGGTTAAGTCAAACTTTTTAAAAACTTTGTTCTCTTTTTTCATAAACTATATATGCATACTTTTTGTCATTTTCTATGGAACTGTTAATATTTCTTCTTAGCAGTCTAGTCTTAATATTTCTCAGTAAGGGATTTTTCTGACTGCATTCTGAGATCTAGCCTCCTGGCTGGGGCAGCAGGAGGTGGGATGGAGAAAGGGCGGGGAGTCAGAGCCGGGTTTGTTCTCTTAGTCCTTCCACAAGCACCAAGGTGTGACCTGCTCCAAATCTTGGTATCTCTGGGCTTCAGTTTCCTCCTCTGTAAATAGAAGGGTCTTAATTAAGGTCCCTCCCAGTCCTATAAAAGGGAGTTATAGATCCGTAGTTTCAAAGCTTCTTTCACTATCATGATTTGTGATCAGCTTTGAAGGAGGTAGTACTAGTGGGTAAACATCAAACTGTAAGCTTGCTTCCCCAGTGCTAACCTACCACTACCACCTACCACTGAGAAAATCATTTCAAGGCTATTAGTTTCCTGATCTGTAAATGGAAACCTTGTTTTACAGATTTGTTGTAAAAATTATGCACAATAATAGAAATCAGGCCAGGTGCAGTGGCTCACACCTGTAATCCCAGCACTTTCGTAGGCTGAGGTGGGCAGATCACCTGAGGTTGGGAGTTCGAGCCTGATCAACATGGAGAAACCCTATGTCTACCAAAAATGCAAAATTAGCCAGCCGTGGTGGCTCATGCCTATAATCCCATCTACTCGGAAGGCTGAAGCAGGAGAATTGCTTGAACCCAGGAGGCGTAGGTTGGGGTGAGCCGAGATCACACCACTGCACTCCAGCCTGGGCAAAAAAAGTAAACTCCATCCCCCCCAAGAAAAAAACCAATAACAATAATAGAAATCAAAGTGTATAGATTATAATATACCACAGACAGATGGGACACAGTGGCTCATGCCTGTAATCCCAGCACTTTGGGAGGCCGAGGCAGGTGGATCACCTGAGGTCAGGAGTTCAAGATCAGCCAGGTCAACATGGTGAAACCCTGTCTCTACTAAAAATACAAAAATTAGCTGGGCATGGTGGTGGGTGACTGTAATCCCAGCTACTTGGGAGGCTGAGGCAGGAGAATAGCTTGAACCTGGGAGGTGGAGATTGTAGTGAGCTGAGATCATGCCATTGCACTCCAGCCTGGGTGACAAGAACAAAACTCTGTTGAAAAAAGAAAAGAAGAAGGAGGGAAGGAAGGAAGGAAGGAAGGAAGGAAGGAAGGAAGGAAGAAGGAAGGAAGGAAGGAAGGAAAAGAAAGAGGGAGGGAAGGAAGGAAGGAAGAGAAAGAAAGAGGGAAGGAAGGAAGGAAGGAAGGAAGAGAAAGAGGGAAGGAAGGAAGGAAGGAAGGAAGGAAGAAGGAAGGAAGGAAGGAAGGAAGGAAGAGAAAGAAAGAGGGAAGGAAGGAAGAAGGAAGGAAGGAAGGAAGGAAGGAAGGAGGAAGGAAGGAAGGAAAGGAGACCATATTCATACTAGTAGCTGCTTATGACTAACAGAAGTAAGGACGAGGATTAGAAGGGATTCCAACTTTATAATACATTCTTTCTTTTATATAATAATAATAATAAAGACAGCCAGGCACAGTATCTTATGCCTGTAAACCTAGTGCTTTGGGAGGCTGAGGTGGGAGGATCATTTGAGCCCAGGAATTCAAGACCAGCCTGGGCCACAGAGCAAGACTCCATCTCTACAAAAACTTTAAAACAATTAGCCAGGTATGGTAGCCTGTGCCTCTAGTCCCAGCTACTAGGGAGGCTAAGGCAAGAAAATCATGTGAGCCCAGGAGATCGAGGCTGCAGTGAGCTATGACAGTGCCACTGCACCTGCACTCCAGCCTGGGTGACAGAGTGAGACCTTGTCTCTCTTTAAAAAAAAAGTGAAGCAAATATAAAAAAATATTAACAACAGTCAGTGTTGATTCTGTGGTACGAACATATTTGTTTGCAATATCATGCTCTGTACTTTTCTGTATCTTAAAAACCTTCCTGCCCAGGCGTGGTGGCTCATGCCTGTAATCCCAGCACTTTGGCAGGCCGAGGTGGGCAGATCATGAGGTCAGGAGTTCGAGACCAGCCTGGCCAACGTGGTGAAACCCCGTCTCTACTAAAGATACAAAAAATTAGCCGGGGGTGATGGTGCATGTCTGTAATCCCAGCTACTTGGGAGACTGAGGCAGGAGAATTGCTTGAATCCGGTGGCAGAGGTTGCAGTGAGCCTACATTTTGCCATTGCACTTCAGCCTGGGTGACAGGGTGAGACTCCATCTCAAAAAAGAAAAAAAAAAATCCCCCTTCCCATACAAATATGCCTAGTTAATAAAAGCAATCCTAAAAGATTACATACAGTATGTATGTAATTTTTTACTTTTTTTTTTTTTAGAGTTTATTAAGCAGGGGAGTGGAGGGGAGATGTGGCACAAATAGAAGTATGTAACATTCAAACAACAAAATCTGGGATTTTTGAAAATATCTTTCAGTTACGGTTACACAAAGGGTCACTTCCTCCCCCAACGACACAGGGACCTCTCAAAGGAGAGGAGGGAGTAAGTCCCATGGTAGGGCCAGTGGTTGCTCCTGGATTTTGGAATGATTTCTGCAGAGGTTTCAAGACCCTGGGCTCAGGGTGGAGACTTCATAGTGGTGGCAGCCAGACCCAGCAAGATGGCTGCGACGGTGAAGCCCTGGGCGGCGATCCGGGCGAGCATCTTGAGCTGTGAGCACTGGCTGTTGCCCTGGTGGAAGCAGTAGAGGCCTTTGGTGTGGGCAGCCGCCGTGCCCAGGCAACCTTTGGGTACCACCGTGTTCTCGCGCGTCTTGTGAAGGAGCTTTTCCTTGAAACCCTCTGGATTGCTGTAAACAGTGGGCTAAACACCTCAATGACGGGAGGCTTCGATGATTCAAAGGGGGCCTCCAGAGTCACAGAGCCTGGAGTCGCCATGCCGGGGCCACAGCTGCAGGAGAAAATCCTTTTTTTTTTTTTTTTTTTGAGATGGAGTCTCGCTCTGCAGCCCAGGCTGGAGTGCAGTGGTGCAACCTTAGCTTACTGAAACCTCTGCCTCCCTGGTCCCAGTTCAAGCAATTCTCCTGCTTCAGCCTCCTGAGTAGCTGGGATTACAGGAACGTGCCACCATGCCAGGCTAATTTTTGTATTTGTATTTTAGTAGAGACAGGGTTTCACCATGTTGGCCAGGCTGGTCTCGAACTCCTGACCTCATGATCCGCCCACCTCGGCCTGCCAAAGTGCTGGGATTACAGGCGTGAGCCACAGCGCCCAGCCTACATGTTTTATATAATGTTATTTGATATAACAACTTGGAAAGGACAAAATTATAGAAATGGAGAATAGATTAGTGGCTGCAAGGGTTAGGAATGGGAAACGGTGGGAAGGAGGTATATGTTTATTAAAGGGTAACGAGAGGGAGGCTTGTGGTGATGGAACTCTTTGTATCTTGACTATAGTGACAGATACACAAAACCTACACGTGTGACAAAACTGCACAGAACTAAATACACACAAATGAAGTACAAGTGGGGAAGTCTAAATCAGATTGGTTGACTGTATCAATGTTAACATTCTGGCTGTAATATTACACAATAGTTTTGGAAGATGTTACCATGGCGTAACTGTAGAAAGGGTACGTGTGATCTGTCTATTATTTCTTACAACTGCAGGTGAATCTACAATTATCTCATAAGAAAAAGGGCGTGGTGGCTCACACCTGTAATCCCAGCACTTTAGGAGGCCAAGGCAAGCAGATCACTTGAGGCCAGGAGTTTGAGACCAGCCTGGCCAACATGGTGAAAGCCCATCTCTACTAAAAATTAGCCAGTTGTGGTGGCACACTACTCAGGAGTTACTCAGGAGGCTGAGGCAGAAGAATCGCTTGAACCCGGGAGGCAGAGGTTGCAGTGAGCCGAGATCACACCACTGCACTCCAGCCTAGGTGATGGAGTGAGACTCTGTCTCAACAACAACAACAAGACTGCAAGGGAATAATGTTCTGTTTGGGAAAGAGATTGGATGTAAATAGGGGGTCTGGTAGCTGGGCGTGGTAGCTCACACCTATAATCCCAACACCTTGGAAAACTGAGGCAAGAGGGTCACTTGAACCTAGGAGTTCGAGACCAGCCTGGGCAATATAGCGAGATTCTGTATCTATAAAAAGTGAAAAAAATTAGCTGGGCACGGTAATGCATGCCTGTGGTCTCAACTACTCAAGAGGCTGAGGCAAGAGGATCAATTGAGCATCCAGAAGTTGAGGCTGCAGCGAGCCATAATCATGCCACTGCACTCCAGCCTGGGCAACAGGGCAAGATTGTGTCGCTAAAAATTTTAAAAATAAAATAAAAGAATAAATAGAATATATAAAAGTAAATGAAAATTAAAAATAGGGGTCTGGAGCTGGTAGGGAAGAAACAGAGCTGTATGGGAGAAAAGAATACTTTCCCTTGTTGATATGTGGTCTGTGTCCCCTTTTTCTCCTCTTATTTTCATTTGCATTCTTGCTCTGATTGACTTCCTTCTCAAGTGCCTCTTCTCTCTGACTTTCCCTGTCTCATTATTTTCCTCAACTCATTATTTTCCCTCTTTGCTTTGCTAAAAGACTCTATCCCTGCATCTTATTCAGAGCACACTGACCACACTGGACAGGAGTTACAAGACGGAAGAGGTACTCACAGAATCCTGGATTTCTGAAACACTTAAGCTACAAAGGTAGGTGAATATCAGAGTCCAATAGTCACATATTACACAGAGGAAAACTGAGGTGCTGAGAAGGGAAGTAACTTGTGTCACTCACAGAGGGAATTTTTGGTAAAGTTGAAATATGAACCTGGGACCCACTAGGACAGCTTCCCTAATTTTTTTTTTTTAAGACAGGTTCTCACTCATCACCCAGGCTGGAGTTTGGTGGCATGATCAAAACTCACTGTGGTCTTGACATCCCAGGCTCAAGTGATCCTCCTGCCTTAGCCTCCCACATAGCTAGGACTGCAGGAGTGTGCCACCATGCCTGGCTAATTTTTTTTGTATTTTAATTTTGTAGAGATGGGGTCTGGATATGTTGCCCATCTGGTCTCAAACTCCTGGACTCAAGTGGTCCTCCTACCTTGTGCTCCCAAAGTGCTGGGATTAGAGGCCTGAGCCACTGCGCCTAGCCCTAGTTTCCGTAATTTTCAACAGATGGAGCTCACTAGTTGGAGACAAAGAGGTTCCTGGGGGCAATCAATTAAAACATAGAGAAATTAGAGCAACATGGTAAGAGAAATAATCTAACCAGGTGCAGTGGTTTGCGCCTGTAATCCTAACACTTTGGGAGGTCAAGGCAGGAGGATCACTTGAGCCTTGGAGTTTGAGACCAGCCTGGACAATATGGCAAAACTCCATCTCTACAAAAAATAAAAAATTAGCTGAGCATGGTGGTGCATGCCTGTAGTCCCAGCTACTCAGGAGGCTGAGGTAGGAGGATCTCTTGAGCCTAGGAATTCGAGGCTGCAATGAGCCATGATTGTGCCACTGCATTTCAGCCTGGGTGACAGAGCAAGAGACTCTGTCTCAAAAGCAGAAAGAAAAGAAAGAAAAGAAAGAAAAGAAAGAAAGGAAGAGAAAAAAAGAAAAAGAAAAGAGAAAGGAGGAAAGAAAGAAGGCAGACAGGCGCAGTGGCTCATGCCTGTAATCCCATCACTTTGGGAGGCTGAGGCAGGAGAGTCATTTGAACCAAGGAGGCAGAGGTTGCAGTGAGCTGAGATTACGCCATTGCACTTCAGCCTGGGCAACAAGAGCAAGACTCCATCTCAAAAAAAAAAAACCAAAAACGAACAAACAAAAAGAGAGAGAGAGGAGAAAGAAGAAAGAAAGAGGGAGGGAGGAAGAGGAAAGAAGGAAGGGAGGGAAAGATATAGTTATTAAGTAATTATGAGCCAGAGTTATAAACTAGCCAGATGGTTTTGTGATAGAATTGGGTAGAATGAAAATCTCAAGAGGTTAAATTCCTAAGAGGCAACTCCTCTCTCTTACTACCTATGGATTATTTTAAATGCACCAGATACCCCTCCTCAAGATGTAATGTTATACCATAAATGCTATGGGGAGAAACTGCCCAAATGAACAGACCAGCGCTCACACTGAGAGTAGGAATAGGGAGTAGACTATTTTGAGCCTACCTTTTTAAAAAACACTTGCATTTTGGGAAAATATCAAAAAACATGTCCAATAGGGTTATCCTGTTGGTACCAAAGACCTTCAGAAATTTCAGAGCATAGGATGTTGGTAAGAAGCACCAAAGCAGAAAGTACCTCTTCCTGCATGCGAGAAACCATCATTTATGTGGGAGTGATGTTGCCTCACACAAGGAAGGGTCTCTGTTAAGCAAGTGAAGGGTGGAAGGAGCTGTTGCCAGAGCCCGCCAGAAGCATCCGGGTAACCAGCTGCTGGCCCACACCTTTCCTACTTACATGAAACAGTGGAAAGTGCCAACAGAGTTCTCCCGGCGAATGTCTTCATATTCCTCATAGATGCCCTGCTTTTGCCTGGGCAAAATAGCCCATCAGCCAAAGTTTAGGTTTTCTGCTCTTCTTCCCATTCTTACGCAGCCGGGGGAGTCTACAGCCTAATTCAGGTTTGACCTCAGTAGCTAGAGGAAATGTGGTTAATCAAAACAAAAGTTAGAAATGGTTAAAGAAGTTAGAAGCTGATTTACCTTTAAAAATAACAAGCTTAAGTTCTTGTCTACAGTAAGCTTTATGGATTGAAAATTATTCTGACTTCTCAACAGATATCCTACACATATCACACATCAGCATACATATATGCCTCTTAGAAAAATTCTGCTATTAAGGCTCGAAGGAAAAATGAGATCATGAATAAACTGAACATTTAAAAAAATTTATCGTTCATAACTTTTCATTCAATCTAATATCTGTGTATGTATAATCATTTATTTTTTCATGTACTAATTCATCCATGTATTTACCAATCAATAAATATAATCTGATGTGCACTATGACAAATGAGGTCAAAATAAAGGAGATGCCCTGATGCACACAAGACATAAAGATGCAGGGCTGGGCATGGTGGCTCATGCCTGTAATCCCATCACTTTGGGAGGCTGAGGCAGGAGAGTCATTTGAACCAAGGAGGCAGAGGTTGCAGTGAGCTGAGATTACGCCATTGCACTTCAGCCTGGGCAACAAGAGCAAAACTCCATCTCTACAAAAAATAAAAAATTAGCTGAGCATGGTGGTACATGCCTGTAGTCCCAGCTACTCAGGAGGCTGAGGTAGGAGGATCTCTTGAGCCTAGGAATTCGAGGCTGCAGTGAGCCATGATTGTGCCACTGCATTTCAGCCTGGGTGACAGAGCAAGAGACTCTGTCTCAAGAGCAGAAAGAAAAGAAAGAAAAAGAAAAGAGAAAGGAGGAAAGAAAGAGGCAGACAGGCGCAGTGGCTCATGCCTGTAATCCCATCACTTTGGGAGGCTGAGGCAGGAGAGTCATTTGAACCAAGGAGGCAGAGGTTGCAGTGAGCTGAGATTATGCCATTGCACTCCAGCCTGGGCAACAAGAGCAAAACTCCATCTCTACAAAAAATAAAAAATTAGCTGAGCATGGTGGTGCATGCCTGTAGTCCCAGCTACTCAGGAGGCTGAGGTAGGAGGATCTCTTGAGCCTAGGAATTCGAGGCTGCAATGAGCCATGATTGTGCCACTGCATTTCAGCCTGGGTGACAGAGCAAGAGACTCTGTCTCAAGAGCAGAAAGAAAAGAAAGAAAGGAAGAGAAAAAAAGAAAAAGAAAAGAAAGAAAAAGAAAAGAGAAAGGAGGAAAGAAAGAGGGCAGCCAGGCGCAGTGGCTCATGCCTGTAATTCCAGCAGGAAGGGTAGGCTGAGGCGGGCAGATCACCTGAGCTCAGGAGTTCAAGACCAGCCAGGCAAACATGGTGAAAACCCATCTCTACTAAAAGTATGAAAACTTAGCTGGGTGTGGTGGCGAGTGCCTGTAATTCCAGCTACTCAGGAGGGTGAGCCTGAGGCACGAGAATCACTTGAACTCAGGTGGTGGAGGCTACAGTGAGATTGTGCACTCCAGCCTGGATGACAGAGTGAAACTCTGTCTCAAAAAAAAAAAAAAGTGCTATATTGAGGACTGAGACCTGAGATAGTGAGAGACAGCGATGTACAACTTGAGTCACACTGTGGACTGACAGGATGGGAATAGCTAAGGGACTGTCTGAGGTGGGGGTGCCTGTCTGGTTCACTGGTTACTGCCTTGTTTATGTGACTTTGATAGTACTTAGCTTCTGCTGTTGATGCTCAGGGGGAGATACACCTAAACCACACAGACAGCATTATTCTGAAAAGGAGAAGTTGCCAGGGAGTGCGGACCAGTAGTCTCAGTGGCCCTGTACTCTCCAAGCAGAAGTGTAGACTTCTTAGCTCTTCTTCCCTGTGACTGGCCTTCAGGTATAATTTCCAGTATATGGTTGCTTATAAATTCTATAGCTCAGGAGAATAAATAAGAGGCTCCTTTTCCAGAAGATCCAGTATTGGTCTTCCTCCTTTGGAGGCTTAGAGTCAGAACTCTCGTGTAGGCATGGTAGGATCCATGGAGGTGGCCACAGCTTGCTTTCTTCAGTGAGTATTAGATCCCACAAGATGACCGCACAGCTAAACATAATTAAAACTTAGGTTTTATGATATTTGTTCCTTTCCTAAAAACTCTCAGTGACTCCTTATTATCCAGAGGGAGAATATAAGCTAAATAAACGTGAACTTTTTTCTCCAAGCAAACCATTCTCCCCAGTGAATAGAATATCTTGTTTTCCTGTGTTACATTGAACCAAAATGTTTTTTTTTTTTTCTTTTTGAGACAGAGTCCTGCTCTGTTGCCCAGGCTGGAGTGCAGTGGCACAATCTCGTCTCACTGCAACCTCCACCTCCCGGGTTCAAGTGATTCTCCTGCCTCAGTCTCCTGAGTAGCTGGGATTACAGGCACCTGCCACCACGCCTGGCCAATTTGTGTATTTTTAGTAGAGATGAGGTTTTGCCATGTTGGCCAGGCTGGTCTTGAACTCTGGACCTCAAGGGATCCATCCGTCTGCCTCGGCCTCCTAAAGTGCTGGGATTACAGGCATGAGCCACCGTGCTTGGCCTCCTTTAAAATTATTATTATTATTATTGAGACAGAGTTTCACTCTGTTGCCCAGGCAGGAGTGTAGTGGCGCCACCTTGATTATAGACGTAAGTCACTGGGCATTGGGATTATAGATGCGAGTCACTGAGCCCAGCTTTTTTTCCAGTTTTAAAGTATTATTTTTAATTATCCAAAATAAATGTGTAGTAAATACTCTTTTTATAAATCTTTGTTTTCTTGATTGCTTCCTTAGCATATAATTTCAGAAATAGAACTGATCAAAGGGTGTGCACATTTTTAAGGATTTATAATGCCAGATGCCTTCCAAAAGGTGTTAACAACTTATTGAACTGACAGTATATAAGGCTGCTATAAAGTAATTTATTTATTTGAAAAACAAATCTTTGTTGTGTAGAAATATATATTTTAAAAATCCCCCAGAAAAGATGCTCTTCTCTCATTTCCCCATCCTCTTCCCCTTCTTCCACACCTCTGATATAAAGGACATTATTATATCTTATTAAAACTTCATCCACACTGGGCATGGTGGCTCACATCTATAATCCTGGCATTTTGGGAGGCCAAGGCAGGCAGATCACTTGAGGTCAGGAGTTTGAGACCAGCCTGGCCAACATGGTGAAATCCTGTCTCTACTAAAGATACAACAATTAGCCAGAAGTGGTGGCTGGCGCTTGTAATCCCAGCTACTCCGGAGGCCAAGGTACGAGAATCGCTTGAACCCGGAGGTTGCAGTGAGCCGAGATCGCACCACTGCACTCCAGCCTGGGTGATAGAGCGAGACTCTGTCTCAAAATGAGATAAAATAAAACAAAATGAAAACTTCATCCAGACGTCTAGACAACACTTTATGTATTCTTCTGTATTTGCAAGTTACATGTTCATATAGCCATCTACATATACCAGTTAGCCTTTGTAATCCATTCCCCACTTAAGTTTCACCCTTTACTGGCTTTTCAGTTAATCCCTTGAGGAAAGGTTTGGAATTGAGAGGTAAATCCTTTATAAGGAGAATGCTGCAATCTATTCACTATTTGCCAATGACCAAACTACTCCCCGGCCCTCCTGTCTCCTGCCTCAGCCTCCCGAGTAGCTGGGATTACAGGAGCCAACCATCACGCCCGGCTAATTTTTTGTATTTTTAGTACAGACGGGGTTACACCGTGTTGGCCAGGCTAGTCTCGAACTCCTGACCTCAGGTGATCTGCCCACCTCAGCCTCACAAAGTCCTGGGATTACAGGCGTGAGCCACTGAGCCTAGCAACTTTTTTTTTTTTTTTTTTTTTTTTTTTTTAGACGGAGTCTCCTTCTATCGCCAGGCTGGAGAGCAGTAGTGCGATCTCGGCTCACTGCTACCTCCGCCTCCTGGGTTCAAGTGATTCTCCTGACTCAGCCTCCTACCGAGTACCTGCGATTACAGGCGCCCACCACCATGCCAGGCGCCCACCACCATGCCGGACTAATTTTTTGTATTTTTAGTACAGACGGGGTTTCACCATGCTGGCCAAACTGGAAAAAAATCTTTTTAAATAAATGAAAGGCAGAGTATTTATCTGAAAAAAGTGGGAGACTAACAGTCTCATGGGATTGTTATAAAGATTAAGAGAGTGTTACTGAAATACTTAGAAGAGCTGTCATTTTATTGCTCTTTTCCCCTTGTATTTGGATAGATTACCGTACTTGTTTCTTCTATGTAACCGTAATTATTAGTCAGTGGGGTTCTCCTTCTCTTAGAGGCCTGGAGAAACTTGTTTTAAATGCTTTCCCAATTCACGAATTGGGAGAGGCAGATTTTATGTCTAAATTACAAGGGCGAGACTTAAAAGTATGAATTGCGACTAACGTCAGTGCTCAGGTGCAGCGATCCTCTGTTTTGTTCATCACACAGCTCCCGGCACTTTAATAAATGAGGCTCAAAGAAACGACGGGCTTAGGTCATGCAGTAATCAAACTCAGAACTCATGTTTGATTTCAAAGCCCACACGTTTTCCTGGTTTAGAAACATTCAACATTTAATTCACCGCACCTGGGGCCAGACAGGTAATGGAAAATGCCTGAAGCATGTTAGGAAGGGAAAACTGGTAAAAAGGCGAAGAAATGTTTATCTACAGTCGCAGCCGCCATTCAGATCGATTTCACTGCCTTGCAGAAACGCAGGCCGACTGTCGTCTCTGTATCCCATGGCCGATTTCTTGCGAAATCTCCTAACTTTTAAATATTTCCAATAAAAAGACTGCTGCTCAAATGGAGCCCATCGGGAGCGTGTTTGCAAATTCTGGAGTAAACAAGAGTGGGAAGCTGATAAGGTGAGTACCTCAATTCGATAGTGACAGCCAAGAAACGGGGAGTTTTGTACAGAAGGCAGGAATGAGATTCTCCGCCCGAGGGTCCCGGAAGGAGGACTGAATTAAATGCAGATTAGAGTCAGGGCAGGGCAAGGTGGCGGGAGAAACAGGCTGACATCCCAGGTGGCTGGCCTATCCAGCCAGCGCGGCCGGAGGTACAGACCGTGTACAGACCACGACGAGAGGGGTTAGGGGCTTCTCGGGATAAACGCAGCAAGCGGCTGCGCATTCCCTCCCCTACTCTTTCAGAGGTAAGCCTTCTGTGGAGCAGACCCTAACTCTCCCCCGATTCCTTAGGTCACTCGGCTGTTTACTTCCTTCCCCGGCTCCTCAGGGTCCCCCACAGTCCTACAACTTCCGCTTGCCTCGTTGTCTGGGAAACCGCTGACTTCCGGTCGCGCAGTGGTGGGCTGAGCCAAGATGGCTGCGGAGAGAGTTGCGACGGTGAGCGCCGAGATTCTCTTTAGTTGTCCGGCCAGGGCAAGGCAGGCTGGTGGGTGGCCTCTGTCCCATGCAGCGGTTCCTGGAGAGAGGCGGAGCTGGGTGCCGAGCGGCTCAGGGTGGGCGGGGCGACACGGTCCCCTTTCTACTGTCCCGGGAACTGGTCGCCTGGGGCAAGTCTGGATACTTAGCAGCATAGGTCCTGTTCTAGGACTGTGGTCCCTCTTGGGGTGCCCTGGACGGAGAAGGGAGACTTCTCACCTGTAATGGCTCTTACCCTAGTCCCATCTTTTTTTTCTCTCGGGGGTTTGGAAGGTAATAACTAGCACTTGTGTAGACAGTTTCTGTTAATCCCGTGAATTGGGAATTTAACAGGAACGACAGCCTGGAAGCTTGCAGTCTCACTGCCTTCTGCCAGTGGAGCAGGGCTATGTTTTTTCTGTGGTGATTAAGTTTAGGAAAGTACGGTTTTGGAATTCAGCTGAAGGCTGAGTTGGGCGTTAACTCCACAGAACTGCTAATACAGAGGAACCCGATGAATTCAGGATGACCTAGTCGCTGTTTTTTTGAGGCATATATCCATAATTGGATCTAATTTCGGTGAAGTGCCAAGTATGAACACTTGTTTACCTTGCTTTAGTGTTGGGTTTGAAAGCCTGTTCTCTCCGTTTGTTAGAATGATTTTAGGTATTCGGAATTTATTGTCTTTCGAAAAACGCCTTGGAAAACAGTACAAAGCAGCCTTTGACTGCTTTACAACTTAGTTTTGGCTAAGCAGCAAGGTTAGTGTTATTGCTAGAGAGCCTTTTGTTTGTTTTCTACTTTCATTTGCAGAGTTGTCATATTATTCTAGTCTAATTAGAAAACTCTGAAGACAAACTTTTTTTTTTTTTTTTTGAGACGGAGTGTCGCTATTGTCGTCCCAGGCTGGAGTGCAATGGCACTCTCGGCTCACTGCAACCTCCGCCTCCCGATTAGCTGAGAATACAGACGCCTACCGCCACGCCCGGCCGAAACATTTTTATTAAGCTAAGAAATTTAAAATAACTGGGCCGGACGGATTACATCACGCCTGTAATCCCTGGTACCCAGAAGGCTGAGGCAGGAGGATCACTTGAACCCCGGAGGCGGAGGTTGCAGTGAGCCGAGACCATGCCACTGCACTGTAGCCTGGGCGACAGAGACAGACTCCGTCCTCCCGCCCCCCCCGCCAAAAAAAAAGATTTTAAAATAATTAAATAGACCAGGGGTGGTGGCTCACGCCTCCAATTCCAGCACCTTGGGAGGCTGAGGTGGGTGGATCGCCTGAGGTCAGGAGTTGGAGACCCGCCTGGGCAACGTAGTGAAACCCCGTCTCTACTAAAAAAATACAAAAAATTAGCTGGAAATGGTGACGTGCGCCCGTAATCCCAGCTGCTAGGAGGCTGAGGCAGGAGAATCGCTTGAACCCAGGAGGCAGAGGTTGCAGTGAGCCGAGATCGTGCCATTTCACTGCAGCCTGGGCAACAAGAGCGAAACTCCGTCTCAAAAAAAATAATAAATAGCACGGTTAATGTTACTGGGTTTTAAATATTAAAAACGTAGGAAAGAAAATACTTCTACACAATCTTAAAGTGTAAAAGATAACGGGTAGCATAACATTGCTACAAATATAGCTTATCCTTTAGTGCTCATCACAGGTGTTTGTGTAACAGAATATGAATTTGAGTCTGTGGCAGCAGAATTGTCCTGTACATTTGAATGTTTAATACTGTTTTAAAGAGAATAGTTTTTGTTTTGATGTGACTTTAGCAATTAAGCCTGAAGTTAACTATTTTCATTGTTGTCAGATTTATTGCTAGTGTTATGTTTATAGTAATTTTCATCTTTTCAAGTTAGCAATGCATGGAAATTTGAATTTCTGCCCTTTTTGGAAAAGTGGTCTTTTATTTATTTATCTTTATTTTTATTTATTTATTCTTTTTGGAGACGGAGTCTCAATCTGTCGCCCTGGCTGGAGTGCAGTCGTGCGATCTCGGCTCAGTGGAACCTCTGCCTCCCGGGTTCAAGCGATTTTTCTGCCTCAGCCTTCCGAATAGCTGAGATTACAGGCCCTCACCACCACGCCCGGCTAATTTTTGTATTTTTGCAGAGACGGGGTTTCACCATGTTGGCCAGGCTGGTCTGGAACTCCTGACCTCGTGATCTGCCCACCTCGGCCTCCCAAAGTGTTGGGATTACAGGCGTGAGCCATTGCCCCTGGCCTTATCTTTTAATACAATTAAAAGAACCCAGTAATCCTACTCCTAGACCTGTGTCCCATAGAAAAAAAAATTAAACATGAGCACGTAGTACTAGGGCATTCATTGTAGTACTGTCTGTAGTGTCAAAATGCTGGAAGCAAATGAAATGCCCATTAATAGGGTAATTGATGACTTCAGATATTTCCATACTGTGGAATATTATGCAGTCATTAAAAAGAATGTTACAACTAATTGCTTTTCCTCTCAGAAGCCCCTCTCTCTTATTAGAGAAAGCTGTTCTCCTTTCTTTCTTCTGCCTATTAAACCTCGGCGCCTAAACTCAGAAAAAAAAAAAAAAAAAAAAAAAGAATGTTACGACTATTGACTTGGAGGGACTTCCATGGTGTACATTTAAATAAAAGGTAGTTTTGAAGTGGGATATATTATGTGATCTTAATTCATAACACAAAGGAAAACATACATAGATCTGTAGATAAGGATATATGGATATGGAGTAGAGAAAAGGAAAAGACTCAAAACTCACAGAGAATTTTTGAAGAAATGTATAGGTAAAAATCTAAGAAGCCTACAGTCAAGGACTTGAGGCCAGAAGACATCCCATTAAAACTGAGTAAAACTAGCCCAGTGTGGGACACAGAAATTCTAATATGCTACCAAAATTACTTATGGATTGCTACCAGTTCCTAGAAGGGAAAACTGAGGACTGCTATTTGTATTTTCAGTATATATAATAGTTTAGAATTCTTACAAAATGAACAGACAAGCTGTACTTGGTGGCTTATGCCTGTAATGCCAGCACTTGGGGAAACTGAGGTGGGAGGATAGCTTGAGTCCAGAGGTTCGAGACCAGCCTGGGCAACATGTTGGAGCCCCATTTCTACAAAAAACACAAAAATTATCCAGACATGGTGGCATGTACCTGTTGTCCCAGCTGCTTGGGAGGATCATCTGAGCCTGGGGCAAGCTGAGGCTCCAGTGAGCCATGATCATGCCTCTGTACTCCAGCAGGGACAGAATGAGACCTTGTCTGAAAAAAAAAATACAAAAACTAAAAATGAATGAGCAACTAGCTCTGGCTTTCATGATTTGTGCTTATAAATTTTTTTATAATGCCCTGATTCCCATTATTTGATGTATTTGGATAAATACCTGTCATCCTGTAAATTAAAGGATTAAACTAATAAGAGCAGAAAACAGAAATTAGCACACTAGTTGATGTAGCTCAGATATAGTGCCTGTGTATCAGGTGCTCCATGAATATTTGTTGGATGAATAAATGATCATAAAACTATGTAAAAATGAAGAAATAACAGAAAAAATAATTTGTTCTATATACATCCTATGAATGAGATTGAGTGGGTTAATAGAACCCTTTCCATCTCAGAATGTTCTGGAAAGTCTTGAGTAGAAGACTTATCAAAAAATAATTCTACTTTGTGCCGAAAGAAGGATTGCTGACTTTTGAAGGTGCTTTTTGAGTCTTTAACATTCTTTACTAATATATTCCCCAAAGTTAAAAAATTCTAGTTAGATTTTAAAAGATAGTTCTTTAACATTTAAAAAACAGTTTTGTTGAGTTATAATACACATACCATAAAATTTACCCAATTTAAGTACATCGTTTGATCAGTTTTAGTAAATTTATATAGTTGCACAGCTGCCATCAGAGGCTACTTTTAGAACGTGTCCGTCATTCCAAAAGGGTTCCTTGTGTCGGTGGAATTGCTGGGTTGTATTGTTTAAGTATTTGTTTAAAAAAACAGAAACAAATCTGCCTGACTTCTGCAGGCTATATACCAGTTCACATTTCCATGAACAATGCATGAGGGTTATGATTTTTCCACATCCCTGTCAACACTTGGTTTGTCAGTTTGTTTTTATTTAGCCATTCTAGTGGATGGGTAGTGATAGTATATGGTGGTTTTAATTTGTATTTCCTTCATGAATAATGATATTGAAGAATTTGTATATGTTTATTTTCCACACATATCTCTTTGGTGAAATGTCTATAAATTTTTGTGCATTTTAAAATCAAGATCATTAACCAAAATAACAAATAAGTATTCTCTTTTATTTTGAGGATTAATTTTTGTTGTTGTGAAATATATACCTAATATACCTCTAAAAGAGTGGTTAAAATGTTGTATGTATGCTTTAAAGGATAATATAATGGAAACTTGTGTTCCTAATGCGCAGATTAGGAAATGGGTCATTAATAACTTTGAAACCTCCTAAATGCCTCTCTCCTGCGTTTTCCTTCCTCCACATCAGATGTAGTGTTTCTTCAATTTTATATTAATATTTTGTATTTTTTATAGTTTTACCATATATATTTTTATATATATCCTTAAACATATATTAGTTTTTAAAATTTGTTATTAAGCTTCGGTTTATTCATTTTTTCAACACTGTGTAGTATCCTATTGTTGTAAAGTATGTCAGTTAACTTATCCATTCCTCTAGATGGAGATTAGGATTATTCCTGGTTTTTAGTTATTAAAAACAATGCTGCTGCTGGGTGCGGTGGCTCACACCTGTAATCCCAGCACTTTGGGAGGCCGAGGCAGTGGATCACGAGGTCAAGAGATGGAGACCATCCTGGCCAACTTGGTGAAACCCCATCTCTACTAAAGATATAAAAATTGGCCGGGCGCGGTGGCTCAAGCTTGTAATCCCAGCACTTTGGGAGGCCGAGACGGGCGGATCACAAGGTCAGGAGATCGAGACGATCCTGGCGAACACAGTGAAACCCCGTCTCTACTAAAAATACAAAAAACTAGCCGGGCGAGGTGGCGGGTGCCTGTAGTCCCAGCTACTTGGGAGGCTGAGGCAGGAGAATGGCGGGAACCCGGGAGGCGGAGCTTGCAGTGAGCTGAGATCCGGCCACTGCACACCAGCCTGGGCGACGGAGCAAGACTCCGCCTCAAAAAAAAAAAAAAAAAAAAGATATAAAAATTAGCTGGATGTGGTGGTGCGCGTCTGTAGTCCCTGCTACTCGGGAGGCTGAGGCAGGAGAATCGCTTGAACCCAGGAGGCGGAGGTTGCAGTGAGCTGAGATTGTGCCGCTGCACTTCAGCTTGGCAGAGCGAGACTTTGTCTCGGGAAAAAAAAAAAAAGCTGTTAAAAATAGGGCCAGGACTAAGGAAAGGTAAGTGAGGTGCTTAGGGTTCACATTTTATGGAGTAAGTACCCCCTCAAGGTTTGTACCCTGGGTACCTCACACGCCTCACTTTCGTCCTAGCCCTGAGCATTATTATGTAGGTCTTCTGATGTAATATCTAAGAGTCTAAGGTATACCTAGAAACAGATTGCTAGGTAATAGAGTATTACTTGCAGGAAACTGTATGGTGATTGTAACAATTTATGCTTCTACCATCAGTCATTATGGTGGATATGAAATTATGTCTTAATGTGATAATTTACATTGCCCTTTTTTTTGTTTTGTTTTTTTTTGTTTTGTTTTTTTTGAGATAGAGTCTTGCTCTATCACCCAGGCTGGAGTGCAGTGGCGTGATCTTGGCTCACTGCAACCTCCGCCTCCAGGGCTCAAGTTATCTTTCCATCTCAGCCTCCCGAGTAGCTGGGACCACAGGTGCAGGCCACGCTTGGCTAATTTTTGTATATTTTGTAGAGACGGAGTTTTGCCATGTTGCCCAGGCTGGTCTTAAACTCCTGAACTCAACAGCCTGCCTTGGCATACCGAAGTGCTGGGATTACAGGCGTGAGCCACCACACCTGGCTGTTGGTTTTGAGCCTGTTCCTCAGGCTGGAGTGCAGTGGTTGGATCATGGCTTGCTGCAACTTGGCCTCCTGGGCTTAAGAGATCCTCCCACCTCAGCCTCCTGAGTAGCTAGGACTACGGGCACGTGCCACTGTGCCTGACTAATTTCTAAAGTTTTTTTAATAGAGGCAGGGTCTCGCTATTTTGCCCAGGCTGGTCTCAAATTTCCAGGCTCATGTGATCCTCCTGCCTCCGCCTCCCAAAGTGCTGGAATTATAGGTGTGAGCCACCACACCTGGCTGATCTATCTGTCTTAAACTAGAGAATTTCATTTTTTTCTACCTCCTTTCTTGCTTTTTTTTTTATAAAAAAAACTGAATTTCCATCTGTTCCCCCTCCCTTTCTGCTCCTCTTACTTCATTCCTTGGAAGTTATACTTCGCATTCCTTTAATGAGTACCAAAGAAATTAAAAAATACGTGTTTACTGTAAGTCCAAGCTTACATGTTGCTAATACAGGGACCATCAAATGCTTTACTACCATCTATTGCCATCTGCAAATGTATGCCATTGTTGTTTAGTTTTGTAATTCCTAATGTATTTTAATTAAACACCACAAATTATGCTTTTTTTTGGTTTTATTCAGTCAGTAGATGCTTAGAATACTTGCTTATCTTACCAATTCCTTTGCTCATTCAACTCCTTCATTCTAGGATTATTTTTCTTTTTCCTAATATATTTTCATTAAAAGTTTATTTGGTGAGAATCTAAAAACTCTCAAATTCTGAAAGTTTTAAAAATTTGCCTTTGTTGAAAATTAGTTTTGATGGATGTGAGAATCTAGATCAGGTGTTGGCAAACTTTTTTTTGTCAAGAGCCAGATAGTAAATATTGTGGGCTTTGTGGGCCATGTAGTCTCTGTGATAACTACTCAACAATGGTGTTGTAGGACAAAAGCAACCATAGACATTCTATAAACATGAGTGTGGGTATGTTCCAACAAAATTTTGTTTGTAGACACTGAAATTTGACTCAGAATTTTCATGTGTTAAAATATTTTTTGAATTTTTTCAACCATTTAAAAATGTAAAAATCATTCTTAGCTTGTGGACCAAATAAAAAACAGGATGGATTTGACCTGTGGGCCATACTTAGCTGACGTCTGGTCTAAATTAACATTAATTTTACTTAGTACCTGACACTGGAGTAATTATTCTGATGATGTCTTATTGTGATATTGTCTTCCATTTTTAATTGTTGAAGAGCCAACTGTCAGTGTGTCTTTTTTGTTTTTCTTTTCCTCTTTTTTTTTTTTTGAAATAGAGTTTTGCTCTTATCACCCAGGCTGGAGTGCAGTGGCGTGATCTTGGCCCACTACAGCCTCTGCCTCCTGGGTTCAAGTGATTTTCCTGCCTTGGCCTCCCAAATAGCTGGGATTACAGGTGCCCACCACCATACCCAGATAATTTTTGTATTTTTAGTAGAGATGGGGTTTCACCATATTGGCCAGGCTGGTGTTGAACTCCTGACCTCAGGTGATCCACCTGCATCGGCCTCCCAAAGTGCTGCGGTTACAGGTGCGAGGCACGGCATCTGGCCTTTCTTTATTTTTTTTTTTAAGACGGAGTCTCGCTCTGTCCCCCAGACTTGGGGGCAATGGCACGATCTTGGCTCACTGTAACCTCTGCCTCCCAAGTTCAAGCCATTTTCCTGCCTCAGCCTCCCAAGTAGCTGGGACTATAGGCATGTGCCACCACGCCTGGCTAATTTTTGTATTTTTAGTAGAGATGGGGTTTCACCATGTTGGCCAGGCTGGTCTTGAACTCCTGACCTCAAGTGATCCTCTCCCCTTGGCCCCCCAAATAACTGTCCTTTCTTTGTTGGTAATCTGGTGGTATATTTTATTGTTTGGCTGCTTTTAAGAGCTGCTTCTTGTCTCTGGTGCTGTTCATTATGATGTATCTAAGAATGTATTTATTTTCATTTAACCTGGTCAGGATTTGTTGAGTATCCAGAAACTAAGGATTGGTGTTTCTCATTACATCTGGAAAAATTTCAGCCATTATTTTTGCTTATATTGTGGTATGTCATAGGAAGATGATAAAAGAAAAATTAATTTGATGGTTTTCTACGAGGTTATAGTGTAAAATAACTATCTCCATTTTAGAATTGAGTGCTAGACAGTGTCTGTGTAGATGACCTCATAAGCTTCCTTTTATCAAACAGTGATCACTTTTTTCGTTTGGTTGCTGAGAAGTATGGCATCAAGTATAATACTAATATGAGGTGTTTAAGAACTTAGTATATTTCTTATGCACATTTTACTATATACTATAATTATACATTAAAAATGCACATTGTAAATATAAATATGCATTATACATTGTTAATTGTTTGGATACCAAAAGTATGACTTGACATTTGTTTTTTAAACCATATTCAAATTAACTCTTTGTATCAGAATATGGATTTAATGGATTAAATTGCATAATTGGTGAGCTGCTGATTATTCTGGTTATTTGGATGCTTCTTTAAGTTAGCAACTTTATATTGTGATCCTTCAATATAGACTACTTATTTCATTTCAGAGAACTCAATTTCCTGCATCTACTGAGTCTCAAAAACCACATCAGAAAAAAGGTCTGTATGCAATTTCATTGTATGTGTATATTTGCACAGGTTTCTCTCTCTCTCTCTCTCTTTTTTTTTTGGAGACAGAGTCTCACTGTCGCCCAGGCTGGAGTGCAGTGGCACAGTCTCGACTCACTACAACCTTTGCCTCTGGGGCTCAAGCAGTTCTCCTGCCTCAGCCTCTCGAGTACCTAGGATTACAGGCACACGCCACCACAGCTGGCTAACTTTTGTGTTTTAGGAGCAAACTGTCAGTGTGTCTTTTTGGTTTCTGTCAGTGTGATGAGGTTTCACCGTGTTTGCCAGGCTCGTCTTGAACTCCTGACCTCAGGTGATCCACCCACCTCGGCTCCCAAAGTGTTGGGATTACAGGCGTGAGCCACCGCGCCCGGCCAGGTGTCTCTCTCTTGTTGATTCTCTTTTCTATTCCATATGATTTCAAAATGAGTGTTGGGAAAAGAAGTAATAGTCTAAATGTTCTGTCACATCTAGCTTTTATTTAATAGAGTTATTAGATATTGGGAGGTTGGTTTGACTTGGAAATTATTTAAATGGGGTTTATTAAGTAAGTGTGTACTAATTTTCTGCTTCTGGAAAAACCACTCTGTGAAGTTCCAGATACCTTTTTGCTTTGTTGGTTTCTAGTTTAATTTTATTGTGGATAGAGAACATTCTTTGTATGGTTTGTTTTACGGCCCACAGCGTGGCCTTTGTTGGTGAATGTTCCACGTGCACTTGGAAAGAGTATGTATTCTGCTCTTGTTGGAGGTAGCATTCTGTAAATGTCAATTAGGTCAAGTTGGTTGATAGTGTTCTGTATATGCTTACAGATATTCATATTCTTACTGATGTAGTTACTGATTGGAAGGGTGATAGAAGAGTGTTGAAGTGTGCAAATGTACTTGTGGATTTGTTTCTACTTTCAGTTCTATCAATTTTTGATTTGTGTATTTTGAAGATCTGTTGTTGGATGCATATACATTTAGGATTGTCTGATTTCTTGGTAAATTGACGCGTTTGTCATTATGTAATATTCCTCTTCAATTTCTTTTTTTTTTTTGAGACGGAGTCTCGCTCTGTCGCCCAGGCTGGAGTGCAGTGGCCAGATCTCAGCTCACTGCAAGCTCCGCCTCCCGGGTTTACGCCATTCTCCTGCCTCAGCCTCCCGAGTAGCTGGGACTACAGGTGCCCGCCACCTCGCCCGGCTAGTTTTTTGTATTTTTTAGTAGAGACGGGGTTTCACCGTGTTAGCCAGGATGGTCTCGATCTCCTGACCTTGTGATCCGCCCGTCTTGGCCTCCCAAAGTGCTGGATTACAGGCTTGAGCCACCGCGCCCGGCCTCCTCTTCAATTTCTGATAATATTCCTTGTTTGAAGTCTACTTTGATAATATTTTAGTTTTAGTTATTTATTTAGCTATTTTAGTTTTGTTTTGGCCAGTCTTTGAATGGTATCAATGTATAATTTTCGTAGAGTAAAATTCCCTTTTTTTAGTACAAATTCTGAGTTTCGACAAATGAAACTAGCCATGTAATCAGTACTAGCACCATAATCAAGTTATAAAAATTTAATTACTCCCCCAAAATTCACCTTTACTTTGTAGTAGACCACTTCTTCCATTCCTAATTGCTGGGAGCCATTAATCTGTTTCTTTCTTCCTAGTTTTGCCTTTCTCAGAATGCCAAATAAATGGACTCATACATTATTATTTTGAGAGAGAAGGTCTTGCTCTGTCACCCGAGCTAGAGTACAGTGGTGTGATTATAGCTCACTGCAGCCTCAAACTCCTGGGTTCAAGCAGTCTTCCCTAGTACCTGGGTCTATAGGTGCATGCCACCATGCCTGGCTAATTTTTAAAATTTTTTCTAGAAACACGGGGGTCTGGCTCTGTTGCCCAGGCTGGTTTTGAACTCCTGGCTTCAAGTGATAGTACATCTTCCGCCTCCTGAGGTACTGAAATTATAGGCATGAGCTATTGCACCTGGGTTATGTAAATTTTTCAGTGGCTTTTTAAACCTCATACAATGTTTGTTTGTTTGTTTGTTTGTTTTTGAGACGGAGACTTGCTGTGTCGCCCAGGCTGGAGTGCAGTGGTGCGATCTCAGCTCACTGCAACCTCTACCTCCTGGGTTCAAGCGATTCTACTGTCTCAGCCTCCCAAGTAGCTGGGATTACAAGCATGCACCACCATGTCTGGCTCATTTTTAAATTTTTAGTATAGATGGGGTTTCACCGTGTTGGCCAGGCTGGTCTTGAACTCCTGACCTCAAGTGATCCACCTGCTTTGGCCCCGCAAAGTACTGGGATTACAGGCATAAGCCACTGCATCCAGCACAATATAGGGAAGTATTACAAAAACAGGAGAAATATCATCCTTAAGGATTAATGGACTTTAATTAACAAATTAAAAATCAAAGTAGTACTTTGAATAAAAAGCTGTCACATTTTACTGTGAAATCCTTAGACTTTTTTTTTTTTTGAGACGGAGTCTTGCTCTGCCGCCCAGGCTGGAGTGCAGTGGCCGGCTCTCAGCTCACTGCAAGCTCCGCCTCCCGGGTTCACGCCATTCTCCTGTCTCAGCCTCCCGAGTAGCTGGGACTACAGGCGCCCGCCTCGTCGCCCGGCTAGTTTTTTGTATTTTTTAGTAGAGACGGGGTTTCACCGTATTAGCCAGGATGGTCTCGATCTCCTGACCTCGTGATCCGCCCGTCTCGGCCTCCCAAAGTGCTGGGATTACAGGCTTGAGCCACCGCGCCCGGCCACATTTCTAGTTTTTGAGTACTGTGAAAGTTCGTATGTTTGTTTGTTTGTTTGTTTGTTTGTTTATGGAGTCTTGCTTTGTTGCCCAGGCTGGAGTGCAGTGGTGCAATCTTAGCTCACTGCAACCTCCGTCTCCAGGGTTCAATCGATTATTCAGCTTCGACCTCCTGAGTAGCTGCGACTACAGGCGTGTGCCACCATGCCCGGCTAATTTTTGTATTTTTCGTAGAGACGGGGTTTCACCATATTGGCCAGGCTGGTCTCGAATTCCTGACCTCATGATCCGCCCGCCTTGGCCTCCCAAAGTGCTGGGATTACAGGCATGAGCCACCGCGCCCGGCCTGAACATGTATTTACTGGGTTTTTTTTGTATGTGCATGTGGCATGTGTTTTCACTTGAATAAGTGCCTAGGGAGTAGAATTGCTGGGTCATATGTGAACTGTTCCTTTTAACTTAATAAATTGCCAAAGTATTTTTCAAAGTGGTTGTACAGTTTTATCCTACCACCAGCAACGTGTGAGGATTCTATTTGCCTACTTTCTTGCCAACATTTGTTACTATCAGGCTTTTTCATATTAGACTTACTGGTGGTTTGTATTGTGTTTTATTGTGATTTTAATTTGCATTACCCTAATGACTAGTGATGTTGAACACCTTTTCATATACTTATTGGTCATATCTTTTGTGTAGTGCCTGCTCAAGTTTTTTTGCCTATTTTTAAATTTCTTTTTTCCTTATTGATTTGTGAGACTTCTTTATATATTCTGAATGTAAGTCCTTTGTCTGTTATATTTGTGGTCAATATTTCCCCCCAGCCTACCTTCATTTTGTTAAGGTGTCTTTCGATGATCAGAAGTTTTAATTTTGATGAAGGCCGATTTACTATTATTTTTCTTTTGTGATGAATGCCTTCTGTGTCTTGTCTGGGAAATCTTGATCCTTACCCCAGGCTGAGTTGTGTGTCCCCTCCCTTTTCTGCATTAATATCGCAGAAACTAATTTTTTGGTTTTAGAAAATGTCTAATTTGGCTCAATCAGTAATTTTGGATACCTTTCTATTGAAATACATATGCAGAAAAGTACATACATAGATCATAATTGTACTGTGCAGTGAATTTTTACAAAGTAAACATACCCATGTAATCACCATCTAGATTAAGATATAGAATATTATCAGTGCCCTCCAGGCTGCCTCCTTATTCCCTACCAGTCATTAACCACCCCTCCCAAAGGTAGTAACTTGTATTTAACTTCTATCTTCTAGATCAGTTTTGCCTGCTTTTGAATTTAATGTAAATGGAATCATGCAGGATGTACTTTTTAATATCTGGCTTCTTTGTTGAGAATTACGTTTGTGAGATTCATCTATGTTGTTGCATGCATTAGTGGTTGGTTGTTTTCTTCCTTGTATTTATTCCATTATGGGGCTCTACCTAAGTCTATTCATTTTATACTTGATGAACATTTGAGATGTTTTTATTTTGATATATTACGAATAATGCCACCATGAAGAGTCGTACACACATACATATTTAGGAGTAGGATTTTCAGGGTCACCAAGGATATATTTAGGCTCAGTAAATATTAGCAAGCAGTTTTTGAAATGTGGTTAATATAATCCCCATGTGTAAAATAAAGGTGTATGAACACACACACACACACTTGCTCGTATGCTTATATGTGCATAGAAATTCCTTGAAAATACTCAAGAAATTCTTCCCCTCTGGTGAGGGATAGGAATGGAGTGGGTCTTTTGTTTAATATCCTATGTGCCCTGTGAATTTTGTTTTACTGTAAGTATGTATTTTTAAGAAAACCAACTAGTTATTTTTAAGAATCATTTGAAAGTCTTCCTACTTTGGTATATTGAAAGTACTACTGGCATGCGCGGTGGCTCACGCCTGTAATCCCAGCACTTTGGGAGGCCGAGGCGGGTGGATCATGAGGTCAGGAGATCGGGACCATCCTGGCTAACAGTGAAACCCCATCTCCACTAAAAATACAAAAAATTAGCTGGGTGTGGTGGTGGGCGCCTGTAGTCCAGCTACTCGGGAGGCTGAGTCAGGAGAATGGCGTGAACCCAAGAGGCGGAGCTTGCAGTGAGCCGAGATCACGCCACTGCACTCCAGCCTGGGTGACAGCGCGAGACTCCCTCTCAAAAAAAAAAAAAAAAAAAAAAAATTGAAGCACTGCTTTAAAAAAAAAAAAAAGAAAAAAAGAAAAGCTTTAAAATCATTGTTATTTTTCTGAGATGGAGTCTTGCTCTGTCGCCAGGCTGGAGCCCAGTGTCGCAATCTCCGCTCATCTCAATGTCTGCCTCCTGAATTCAAGCAATTCATCTGCCTCAGCCTCCCAGGTAGCTGGCACTACAGGTGTGTGCTGCCAGGCCCAGCTAATTATTATTATTATTATTTTTTTTTGTATTTTTCGTAGAGATGGGGTTTCACCATGTTGGCTATAATGGTCTCGACCTCCTGACCTCGTGATCTGCCCGCCTAGGCCTCCCAAAGTGGTAGGATGACAGGCATGAGCCACCGCGTCTGGCCGCTTTAAAATCATTAATGTTGTGTTGCTCAGTTATGTCTAATTGACAGCCCAAACATTTACATTTTAATATTAGAAAATCCTTTATGATTGGGCAGAAACTTGTTGTACTTTAATGGGTAACCTTGGAGACCTGGGTTATAGTCCTGCCTCTTCCATTAACTACTTCTTGAATGTGGACAATTTACTTAACCTTTAGGGCCCTAATTTCCTCTTTTGTAATGTGGGAACATTCTCTGAATTGCGTAACTCACTGGCCTTATATGAATATTCATTGGAATAATAGAGAAAACACTTTGAGATACATATATACACACACACACCCTTAACAAGGAAATAATTGTTAAGTTTTGAGGAAGTAAAATAATTTTAAATAATCTAAGCTATAGCATAAAACCAGAATTAACTAATCTTTTATATGCCTTTTTTCTTCCTCATTTCCTGTTAAGCTAATGAGAAGCAAAGAAACTGGATAGCAGCAATATAATTTAAAAATTAAAGGCCAGCTTCTAGCATATACTGTTGAGTCAATACTGATTCAGCCCAGTCTCTTCCTCTTCCTTTATCATTTATGTCCCTGAACAGAGTAGATGTTCCTCTTGATCCTGGTCCTGTTTGCCCTCTGATGCATTCCTTGCCTTCTCTTCTCTTTTTGGTGTAGTGAGGAACTGACTCTTGCAGGCTCCTTTTCTTCCTAGGCTTCTGTGTCAGCAGTTTCTGGCTGGATTAGCAAGTGGAGGAACTGGCAGGAGATTAGAAGGCAAGAGGAAGGAGAAGCCAGGGCTTCCCTCCCTGACCTTCAGGCCTCAGAGTAGCAGTGGCTTTTTGCTCATGCAGACTTCTGATTTGTCTCACCATTCCCTGTTGGGCCTCTCATTTCTTCCATTGCCTGTTCTCTGCATTAAAATCCTTGTGTTTCAAATCCTCAAGTGGTTTTTTCTTAGGCTTTGACTGATACAGGGCTCAAAATGATAGTAATGAAAATGTCTTACATTTATATTCTTTTCAAGATTTGTTATCTCTTTTGATGCTCCAGATATCCTATTGAGGTAGAAAAGTGTTATAATTCCTGTTTGGCATGAGGAAATTAACATTTATTGAATGACCATTTTCAGATTCTTTGGATTTTTGGGTGAAAATTATAGCGGGGATAAATGGAGGCCCAGAGAGGTGAAATAACTTGCCCTAGGTCCCATAGAAGGCTGGTATTGAATCGAGATTGAAATTCTACATGTGAAAACTTTTATGTGCTACATGTCTGCTAGTCCTGGAAGAAATCCTTTCTTTGATGAGTATTATTCTTTTTTAAAGAAGGCTTTACTTGCAATGTATTTACAAAAGCCTTAGTTATTTAGTAAATTTTTCAACTAAAAATCTGAACCATAATAGTTTTCTGCTTAGCACTTATATAGCTAGCATACTACCCCTAGCATTAATCAAAGTGTCATGTAAAGGTTTGATTTTTGAGCCTAAGCAGAATTTGAAATTCTTCAAAGAGAATTTAGCACCTAGGGCAAATTATAGGGGAGAATTCTTGAGGTGTCATGTTTATTCACTTCTGGAATTGTTTAAAATATGTGAGGTACATCCTTAAAGGGAGAAAGAAGGGGAAGAGATGTCACAAAAGAGTAGAGTAGAATGGGGCAAGAGAAGTGGCAAGAAAGTATTGTTGCTAGATTGCCAGCCTTCTGCCCCCACTGTCTTGGTGATGGTGGAGGGGTAGTGTGGGAGCTGGGATATGAATGAGGTCTTTTTTATAACTCACTAAAAGCCATTACCTTGTCTTCATCAGCTGGCTACCTGACCTCTGTGGTAACATAGACTCCTGAAATGTAGCATTGGAGGTGATCACTCTGCTTTATTGCAAAATAGGGGAGATTCTGCTCTGCATTTACATACTTATATTTTTTGGAGGATCTTTCAACTAGTAGTTCTCATAATACCTGTGAAAGCATGTAAGAACCAGTATCCCCATTTTTAGGGGGAGTTGGAGTGAGCAATGATTTGGAATACCAGAAATTCAACTTATACATTTGCAGGTAAAATTCTAATTGTAAATTCAGGATTCATAGACTCTAGGGATTTCTGAAGTATCCAGAATTCCTTCATCTTTGGCAATAAGTACATAATAATGGTAATAAAAATAACAGCAACAGGCCCAGCACAGTGGCCAACACCTGTAATCCCAGCACTTTGGGAGAATGAGGCAGGTGGATCACTTGAGGTCAGGAGTTCAAGACCAGGCTGGCCAACATGGGAAAACCCCATTTCTATAAAAAATACAAAAATTAGCTGAGTACTGTGGCATGTGCCTGTAATCCCAGCTACTCAGTAGGCTGAATCATAAGAATAATTTGAATCTGGGAGGTGGAGATTGCAGTGAGCTTAGATCGTGCCCCTGCACTCTGACCTTTATGACAGAACTCCACTCCATCTAAAAAAAAAAAAAAAAAAAAACCACACAAAAAACAAAAAAACACGCAAAAAACCCAGGAACAATAATAGGTAACATTTCTTTAAGGCTTACTTTGTACCAGGCAGTATTTGAACGTCTTTATATATTAGATAATTCGATCCTCACAACTCTATAGGATGAGTATTTTATTTCCTGACCCTTCTATTTAAAAGTACAACCCCCCCCCCCCCCCGGCACTGTTTCTCTTTCCTGCTTTATTTTTCTTCATAGAAAAATATCACTCATAAGTATAACATACTTGATTATCTATCCTGTGTGGTAGCAGCCCCTTCTCTCAATTATAAGCTCCATGAAATCGGGGAGTCAGTTTTGTTCACTGCTGTATTCCCAGTGCCTAGAACAGTGCCTGGAATATGGTAGGTACCTAGTGAATATTGGTTGAATGAATGCGTCTTGGTTTTACAGATGAGGAAACTATAAATTTCCCAGGTCATACATTTGGTAATAGGACAGTTATGTACACTGAAATGTTCTCTAAAATCTTGGATGGAACTAAAATTCTTTTAGCTTTTGGACAGCTACATCTCCAGGAGCGTGAAATGACCTTCAGCACTGGATTTGGTGGATTTTCCTTTTTCTAATCCCTAGAGTTCCATTTAATGAGCCTTTGGGCTCTTGAGCTGCCTTACAAATTGAACACTTTTTTCTCCAGGTTTCACTCAGAAAACACAAAATGTGGCTTGTCCTTTTTTTTTTTTTTTTTTTTGAGACTGGGTCTCACTCTGTCACCCAGTTTGGAGTGCAAGTGCATGATGATGGTTCATTGCAACCTCTGCCTCCCAGGCTCAAGCAATCCTCACAACTCACCCTCCCGAGTAGCTGAGAATACAAGGTTGTGCCACCACTCCCGGCTAATTTTTTTGTATTTTTTGTAGAGATGGGGTTTGTCCAGGCTGGCCTCGAACTCCTGGACTCAAGTGATCCGTTTACCTGGGCCTCCCAAAGTGCTGGAGTTACAGGCATGAGCCACTATGGCTAGCCCTGACTTGTCTTTTATTGTGAAATTTTAATAACAGCTAAGACTTGAAAATTAACATTTTATAAATTTTCTTTTAGACTACTAAGTGATATTATACTAAGTATCTAAGGTTTGCAATACTTAGTGATAGTATAAACTCAAAAGGGTTCAGTGCCTCATTCTCTTTTACTTTTTCCCTTTAGTAGGTAGGTGACAGGACTAGGTCATGCAGTTGAGACTTGGTCCAAGATTACTCAGTAAGCCACTTGTCCCAGAATATTTATTTATTTACTTATTTTTGAGATGGAATCTTGCTCTGTCGCCCAGGCTGGAGTGCAGTGGCATAATCTCGGCTCACTGCAACCCCCGCCTCCTGGGTTCAAGCGATTCTCCTGCCTTAGCCTCTCGAGTAGCTGAGATTATAGGTGCATGCCACCACGCCCGGCTAATTTTTTGTATTTTTAGTAGAGACTTGGTTTCATTGTGTTAGCCAGGATTGTCTCAATCTCCTGACCTCATGATCCACCTTCCTGGACCTCCCAAAATGCTAGGATTACAGGCGTGAGTCACCGCGCCTGGACCCTAGAACTGTTTATGACAGTACACTTTATGCACTTAACACACTCACATGTCTTTAAGTTTGGTGACTTGTGTGGCTTTTTCAAAGGAAATTTGATTCTGGAAGTGGTTAAGTAGAATGTGAATGGCCGAGGTCTGGTTATTGGTGAGGCCTAGGGGAAGAGAAGAAAGGAAACAAAAGTCTTAGAATTTCAAATAGGCCCTGATAACTAGAAGGACGGTTCTACTAAGAGAATGTGTGTAGTCAGAAAGTGAAGAGTCATTTGTTTAAAATTTTACTTTTTTTCTTGTTCCTGACATGTAAGGTCATATCCATACTTTGTGTTATAATTTCTTCTTACAAATTCCATTGATAATCCCTATTCTTGGATAGCAATGAGCAGCATTACTTCTTTTTTATTTTTTTAAAAAATTTTAAATTTTTTGTTGAAATGGGGGTCCTGCTATATTGCCCAGGCTGGTATCAAATTTCTGGGCTCAACTGATCCTCCTGCCTCAGCGTCCCAAAGTGCTGGGATAACAGTTGTGAGCCAATATGCCTGGTTGTACCTTTTAAGTTTTGTGTTCAGTCAACATTAAGTCTGAGTCACAGTAAGCTTTTTTTCCCTCCCTGTCATATTATGGACGTAGAAGCTTTTTGGTTTTTGTTTAGGTTGTTTCTCCTTAGGTTCCAGGACATCAAGAAATGGGTTACAGTCATTTTCCTCTCTTCCCCATGCTCTTCCCTTTCTTTCCTTTTTTTTTTTTTTAGAGAGTCTCTCTCTGTCACCCAGGCTGGAGTGCAGTGGCGCGATCCCCACCCACTGCAAGCTCCACCTCTGGGGTTCACACCATTCTCCTGCCTCAGCCTCCCATGTAGCTGGGACCACAGGCACCCGCCACCACGCCCGGTTAATTTTTGTATTTTTAGTAGAGATGGGGTTTCACCGTGTTAACCAGGATGGTCTCGATCTCCTGACCTCGTGATCCGCCCGTCTCGGCCTCCCAAAGTGCTGGGATTACAGGCGTGAGCCACCACGCCCAGCCTTTTCTTTTCTTGTTTTTTGGAGACAGAACATTGCTCTGTGGCCCAGGCTGGAGTACAGTGTCATGATCTCAGCTCACTGCAACCTCCACCCCCCAGGTTCAAGTGACTCTGGTGCCTCAGCCTCCCTAGTAGCTGGGATGACAGGCATGCGCCACCACACCCTGATAATTTTTGTATTTTTTTGTAGAGATGGGATTTTACCATGTTGCCCAGTCTGACCTCAAACTCCTGGATTCAAATGATCTACCCCTCATCGGTCTCCCAAAGTGCTGGGATTATAGGCATGAGCCACCATGTCAGGCCCCTTTTCCATTTTTAAAAATCAAGGACTGTCTCTAACATATTAAAGTTCACAAAAAATAATATAAACACACATGTACTCACTGGCTAGGCTTAATAAAAAGCATTTAGTCATGTTTACTTTAAAGCTTTTTTTTTTTGAGAAATAAGCATTAAAGAGTTGAAGTCTCCTTTCTATCTTTTCATAATTCTGTTCTTCCCTCTTCCCTCCTTGAGATCTTCACTATTCTGAGGTTAATTTGGATCTTTCTACTCCTTATTACCACAGAAGAGTAATTTCTTAATGAATTTGACCATATTTTAAACTTCTGATTTCAGTGGGCAGGTAACTCATTTTATAGTTTCTGTATCGTGAGCCATTTTCAATGACTCAACTAGATTGTTTTCATCATTGATTCCTCATTTCTGGGCAACAGCATAATGTTCTCATTTGAGCCATTTCTGAAGATTGTGTTTAACTATGTTGCCCAGGCTGGTCTTGAACTCCTGGGCTCAAGCAGTCCTCCTGCCTCAGCCTCTCAAAGTGCTGGGATTGTAGGCATGAGCCACGACACCCGGCTCTTTATGCTATTCTTAAAACTTTGTATTTTTATTTTTATTTACTTTTAAACTTTTTTGTTAAAAACTAAGACACACACACTACTATAATGGTAGTACTGACATGCAGAATGTATCCTTGTCTTTTTTGGCATTCAGTGCTTTGTGACCCATCTAAGGTCTTTGCGACACACCCACACACGCGTGCCGGCGCGCACACGCTGATCTAGGCCTACACAGAGTCAAGATTATAAACATCACTGTCTTCCACCTCCTTATGGAAGGTCTTCAGTGGCAGTAACATGCATGGGAGCTGTCATCTCCTATAGAAATAGGAATACCTTCTGGAATACCTCCTGAAGGACCTGCCTGAGGCGGTTATACTTCTTTTTTAGTAAGTGGAAGGAGTACACTCTAATATAAAGATTAAAATGTGCCGGGCGTGGTGGCTCACGCCTGTAATCCCAGCACTTTGGGAGGCCGAGGCGGGTGGATCACGAGGTCAGGAGATCGAGACCATCCTGGCTAACATGGTGAAACCCCGTCTCTACCGAAAATACAAAAAATTAGCCAGACGTGGTGGTGGGTGCCTGTAGTCCCAGCTACTCGGGAGGCTGAGGCAGGAGAATGGCATGAACCCGGGAGGTAGAGCTTGCAGTGAGCCAAGATCACGCCACTGCACTCCAGCCTGGGTGACTGAGCGAGACTCTGTCTCAAAAAAAAAAAAAAAGATTGAAATGTATGGCGTAGTAAATACATAAACCAGTAATGTAGTCATTTATTATCATTATAAAGTATTAAGTTCTATATATACATAATTGTGTGTGCTGTACTTTTATGTGACTGGCAACACAGTAGGTTTGTTTATACCAGCATCACTACAGGTAGCTGAGTAATGCATTGCACTGTTTTGATTGCTATGACATCACTGGGCAATAGGAATTTTTCCTCTTCAAGATAATCTTAAGGGATCATCATCATTTATACAGCTGTGGACCAAAATGTCATTACAGGTGCATGAGCATAAATGTTCCAGAAAGGTTTTACTCAGTATTAATCTTTTTATGGAATCTGAATATAATTACTGTGTTGGATTTGACTTTAGAAATGACTAGTAATGTTAAAAAATTGCTATCGTTACCCATATTTTAGTTTCTGGCTAGTGTTTTTTGGAATGGATGCTTAGGATTCCTGCCTGATACAGTGATTTCAGGGCCAGAAGATGCTTTTGGAAGGATTCCTTGTAATCATGCTAAAAGAGATGAAGAAGAGCTTGAGGATTTTTGTAAGGTTAATCAGGATGAGGGGAAGAAGCCTAGAAATAAACAAGATAAAGCAGAGCGTAAAGTCAGCTCATCAGAAACCAAAGATAAGGACCACTCACTTAACTTTTTTTTTTTTTTTTTTTTTTTTTTTTTTAAGATGGAGTCTCGCTCTGTTGCCCAGGCTGGAGTGCAGTGGCACGATCTCAGCTCCCTGCAACATCTGCCTCCCAGGTTCAAGCAATCCTCCTGCCTCAGCCCTCCTAGTAGCTGGGATTACAGGCACATGCCACCACGTCCGGCTAGTTTTTGTGTTTTTAGTAGAGAGAAGATTTCGCCATGTTGGCCAGGCTGGGCTCAAACGCCTGACCTCAGGTGATCTGCCTGCCTCGGCCTCCCAAAGTGCTGGGATTACAGGCATGAACCACTGTACCCGTCCCACTGACTTAAATTTTCCTCTTTAGTGGCATAAGTAGCATTCTTAGTTTTTCCAGGAACTTTCTTTTTGGCTCTTGGGTGTAAATGAATGGTTTTGTTTACCATTCATTGCATTTGTAGTCTTCAGATTAACCTATAATTTTCTGACATAATTGGTAAGATATTGACAAATTTAGGACATCATGGCAAAAATTGCTTATTCCCAGTGTCACAAGTATCAGACTTTCAGTGTCTGATAAATTCTTCTGAAAACATAGGCCTAGGAAAAACCTCTGGTTCTAACTGGTTGTTATACTGACAACCGAAGTCTGAAATGTTACTGTATTCTTTGTCAGAATCTCCATGCTGAATTTGAGGTATTGATTCCGTTTGCCCCATTTGGGGGTTCAGTCTGAAAATGATCAGTTGGAAGTCAATTATGATAAATGAAGCATCTGATGGGGAAGCCCCAAAATGTTCTTAATGTGAAGAGTTTGTGTGATAATTTGCAGAGGAACTGATTATCTGTGTGATGGATCGTGGGAGTAGAGAGAGAAGTAGGTAGGGTTGAGTTACCTTACTAAAAGAGAGTTTAGCTTGTCAACAGTTTTGGTCGTTGTTTCAGCCTGTCTGAAGTCATATCTGATTGTATTAAGGATACAGTTGTCCAAAGGATTTAGTTGATGTGGTTTCCCAGTTTTCTTTTCTCCAATTTTTCTAACCCCAGGCTCCATTCTTCCCAGAACATGGTTTTACTTTTTTTTGTCTTTTCTGTTTCTTGGCAGCATTGATATTTCGCCTGGAAGGAAATATCCAAGAATCCCTAGAACTCTTCCAGACATGTACAGTTCTAAGCCCTTAGAGTGCTGATAACCTCAAGCACGTGGCGAGATCTTTGTGAGTATTAGCAACCTGGAGGCCCTAGGGCACTCACAGAGAACAGTGTAAAATGCATTCTTAGGTACAGCTTGCTGCTGACAGCCACATCAGCCTGATACACAAGTGGGGAATGGTTTAATAGGTATAATGGGATTCACTCTAAAGAGCATGGATTAAGTTTGAAATTTGAGAAAATGAGATAACTAGTGTTAAGGAACTAAGTGTTTTAAACACTGTGCATTCTAGTTTGATGGGGGAACCGATATTATTTATCATGTAAATAGAGACACCTTGTACCCTAAAGTCTTCTAAACTTACTGGCAATCCTTGGAATTTTTCTCATCTACTCTTCTAACATTTAATATCTATCACACAGTAAGTTTTTAGTAAGGACAGAGAGTTCCTGACTTTGGATGGTTCAACTTAACGTAATTTTTTAACTTTACAATGATGTAAAATTGTTATGTATTCAGTAGAAACTGTACTTCAAGTACCCATACAGCCATTCTGTTTTTCATTTTCAGTATAGTATTCAGTAAATTACATGAGATATTCAGCATTTTATTATAAAAGTGGCATTGTGTTAGATGATTTTGCCCAACTGTCAGCAAATGTAGTTAGGAAAGTGGAGATAGGAACTCCATGGAACAGAGTAAGTGTTCTGAACATGCTTAAGATAGGCTAGGCTGTCTATGATGTTTGGTAGAGTAGATGTATTATGTGCATTTTTGAATTACAGTATTTTCCATTTACAGTGGGTTTACTGGGATGTAACCCCATCATAAGTTGAGGAGCATCTGTATTTGTTGAGTGAATGTCCTAAAGATTCCTAGATGGAAAGAATCTCAAAGGTCTTTATAAACTACTAGGTATTCCCTTTTCAGTCCTTTGTTCCATGGAGTTCCCATCTCCCCTTTCTTAGCCACGTTGCCATTCATACCTGTGTTGTTTTTGCATGGAGCTTGGTTTTCCCTGTTTCTCTCTAAACTCAGGATCCAATATCAAGGAAAGAGACTTAGTCTTGGAAGGAAAGGACATGTCCCTAATGGGTGATGATAAGTAATAATAGTTACTGCTTAACATGGCATATCATTTGGCTTATTTCTTTTTTGGTCTGCATTTATAGTACATTGTAGGAGAAAAATTCCACAAGACTCTCACTAAAATTGTTATAGAATGAGACCAAGGCCTTGGAACAGCTGCCAGTGCAATCCCTACTAAGAGAGCTTCTGCTGTTAGTGTATAGCAGCTTCACTGACCAAACCAGCACAACCAGCTCATGGAGAAAAGACTTCTAGAATTCTCTGCTGGATGAAATATGAGTAAAATGTGGGACTAGTAGGGTTAGTCTTCTAAGAATTTTGAGGTAATAATTATGGAAAATGTATCTTTTCCAGATTTCTTTTGGGAAAACATAAAGCTGCCATTGAAGTATATAATGAAGCAGCTAAACTCAACCAGAAAGATTGGGTAAGTAGAGAACTTTCAGTTCTTTCTTATTAGTAAACATGCTAATGATTCCATTTATCATATGGCTGTCTTATTTCTGAATTCTTACATTCCAAAAATATCTTGATTTTATCCTCATACTGAATTCATGGTTTGTCTAAGTATAGGATCAAAAACCCATGTTTCCTCATAACTTTGCAGGCGTTGCTGCATGATTTTCTAACAGTTTGCTGACGAGCAATCTCTTACCAGTCTGATTCTTGTTGAAGACCCCTAAAAGCTTTGGGTATTTTTTTCATCATTGGAATTCCACAATATCAGCAATAGGCATCTAGTTGTGTTTCATGTCTTTTTCCCATCCCCATCTGTGTGACACTCAGTTGACTCTTTCATTCTGAAGACCCTTGCCTTTCTTTGGGTCAGGGCCTCGGAGTAGTTCTTTATTTTTCCCCTCCCCTTCTCTTTGTGTCAATTGGGGTTGTGTGTAAATGCAACTAAACATTGGCTTTACAAATCAGGGGTTATTTTTTTAATTCTCTTGAAACAAGATGTCCACGTAAGTAGTTGCTGGCATTGATTTGGCAGTCCTCGGATGTCAAGGCCGAGAGTTTTTCCTCATGGTTACAAGAAGATTGCTGCATCTGACATCACATCTGCATTCTAGGGAGGGAGAAAGAGAAAGCAACAAGGAGAAAAGGACAGAGCCTATATTGGGAAAGCACAACTTTCCCAGAAGCCCCCACAGACTTCCACTTATGTCATATCAGCTCCCCTTCTAGAAGGAAGGCTGACTAAATGTAGTTTTTAATCTGGTCACATTGCCACTCTAAACAAAAATAGGGTTCTATTAGTAAGGAAAAAGAGAAGAGTAGGTAGCAGGCAGGCAGATAGATAACCAGCAGCATCTGCCACACTGTTTTCCATTCTCTATGAGACATGTTCTCTAACTGTTCTCTACAATAACTCTTAACTTGCCTCTCATTTTCTACCTCCGTGTCCTTTTTTTTTCTTTTGGGACAGAGGCTTACTGTGTCGCCCAGTCTGGAGTGCAGTGGCGTGATCTTGGCTCATCGCAACCTCTCTCCCAGGTTCAAGTGATTCTCCTGCCTCAGCCTCCTGAGTAGCTGAGATTACAAGCACCTGCCACTATGCCCGGCTAATTTTTGTATTTTTAGTAGAGACGGGGTTTTACCGTGTTGGCCAGTCTGGTCTGCAACTCCTGACCTCAGGTGATTCACCTGCCTTGGCCTCCCAAAGTGCTGGGATTATAGGTGTGAGCCACAACGCCTGACCCTCCTTGTCCTTTTATTGTACGTTCAGGACATGTATTCAGTCTTATCTTCTGTATCATCATTTTTGTTTTTAGCTATTTGTATTCTGTTATATATCCTATCCGTCTAATATTTTTATTTCATTTCCTTTCATTGTATTTTTAATTTCCATAAATCTTGTCTTCACTGTCTCTGATTCTTAAAGTTCTGTTCTGCTTCTCAGAATTATCTTTTTCTAACTCTGCATTTTGGTTCTTCTATTTTATGCTGTTGGTATTTTTCAAGTATTTGATGATTCTCGGGGAGACATTCATATCTATGAGTGAAGGACTAGATTTATTAGTACAGAGAATTAGCATGGATTTCCTTTGCAGTTCTTATGGGGCACTATTATTTTTGAAGCGTGTTCAATTTGTCAGTTGCTTTTCTTCTGTATGTCAGAGAATTGAGTTGAGTCTTTGTGCTGTGGAGTTTGTAAGAGCTAACAGCCAGAGTGAAGCTGCAGATAAAGAAAAATTCATGTACTTTTTCATTCAGTTGGTTTTTCAGAAAATGAATATGTCTGCTATATGCCAAGCACTGGTCTATGCCCTGGAGATGCAACGATGGACTGGTGGATTATAAGATAATCAACTAGAATAGGAAATACAGGAAGGAAGAGGAGCAAGTTTTGGAAGAAGGTGATGGTGAGAAATCAGAGTTAAATCCTGTCTTTCAGAGGATTTTGGATATGATAAGTTTTACATTCTGAGGGGATATCTAAATTGAGATGTGTCCAGTGTGGTTGGATATAGAAATCTGAAACTCAAGTGTTTTGGAGTAGAGATGTACATTCTGGAGTCAACAACATAAAGGTGGTAATTGAAACCATTAGATTGCTTGACATTACCCTGCAATGAGCTGAGGATGGAATCCTGGAAAAAAGAGTTTTTTACTTTTTTTTTTTTTTTTAAAGAGACAAGAGTACCTAGGCTGGAGTATAGTGGGGTGATCATAGCTTACTGTAACCTCCAACTCCTGGACTCAAGTGATCATCCTGCCTCTGCCTCCTGGGTAGCTGGGACTACAGGTGCATGTCACCATGACTGGCTAAATTTATTTTGTGGAAATGAAGTCTCATTATGTTGCCCAGAGTGGTCTCAAGCTCCTGGCCTCAAGTGACCCCCTGCTTCAGCTTCCCAGAGTGCTGGGATTACAGGTGTGAGCCATCAAAAAGCAATTTTGAAGGACTGAGCAGGAGAAGAGAACCCATAGAGGGAGATAGGGAAGAGGTAAAACAGGAGAGCTCGGCCGGGCGCGGTGGATCACACCTGTAATCCCAGCACTTTGGGAGGCCGAGACAGGTGTATCACGAGGTCTGGAGATCGAGACCATCCTGGCTAACACAGTGAAACCCCGTCTCTACTAAAAATACAAAAAATTAGCCGGGTGTGGTGGTGGGTGCCTGTAGTCCCAGCTGCTCGGGAGGCTGAGGCAGGAGAATGGCGTGAACCCAGGAGGCTGAGCTTGTAGTGAGTGGAGATCACGCCACTGCCCTCCAGCCTGGGCGACAGAGCGAGACTCCGTCTCAAAAAAAAAAACAAAACAGGAGAGCTCAGAGTCACGGGGAATGGAATGTGTTTCTTAATCTATCCGGTTGGTTGAAAGAGCTCATTTGGTATTACTGACTCACTTGGGATAACCATCCCATTGTTACTAGTAGATGTGGTCATTCACAAAACAGCCATTCTTTTTTAAATTTTTTAAATTATACTTTAAGTTCTAGGGTACATGTGCACAACGTGCAGGTTTCTTACATATGTATACATGTGCCATGTTGGTGTGCTACACCCATTAACTCATCATTTACATTAGGTATATCTCCTAATGCTATCACTCCCCTTCCCCACTCCCCACAATAGGACCCAGTGTGTGATGTTCCCCTTCCTGTGTCCAAGTGATATCACTGTTCAATTCCCACCTATGAGTGCGAACATGCAGTATTTGGTTTTCTGTTCTTGAGATACTTTGCTGAGAATGATGGTTTCCAGCTGCATCCATGTCCCTACAAAGGACACGAACTCATCCTTTTTTATGGCTGCATAGTATTCCAATGGTGTATATGTGCCACATTTTCTTAATCCAGTCTGTCACTGATAGACATTTAGGTTGATTCCAAGCCTTTGCTATTGTGAATAGTGCTGCAAAAAACATACGTGTGCATGTGTCTTTATAGCAGCATGATTTATAATCCTTTGGGTATATACCCAGTAATGGGATGCCTAGGTCGAATGGTATTTCTAGTTCTAGATCCTTGAGGAATCGCCACACTGTTTTCCTCAATAGTTGAACTAGTTTACAGCCCCACCAACAGTGTAAAAGTGTTCCTATTTCTCCACATCCTCTCCAGTACCTGTTGTTTCCTGATTTTTTAATGATTGCCTTTCTAACTGGTGTGAGATAGTATCTCATTGTGGTTTTGATTTGCATTTCTCTGATGGCAAGTGATGATGAGCATTTTTTTTCATGTGTCTGTTGGCTGTATGAATGTCTTCTTTTGAAAAGTGTCTGTTCATATCCTTTCCCCACTTTTTGATGGGGTTGTTTGTTTTTTTCTTGTAAATTTGATTGAGTTCTTTATAGGTTCTGGATATTAGCCCTTTGTCAGATGAGTAGTTTGCAAAAATTTTCTCCCATTCTGTAGGTTGCCTGTTCACTCTGATGGTAGTTTCTTTTGCTGTGCAAAAGCTCTTTAGTTTAATTAGATCCCATTTTTCAATTTTGGCTCTTGTTGCCGTTGCTTTTGATGTTTTAGACATGAAGTCCTTGCCCATGCTTATGTCCTGAATGATATTACCTAGGTTTTCTTCTAGGGTTTTTATGGTTTTAGGTCTAACATTTAAGTATCTAATCCATCTTGAATTAATTTTCGTATAAGGAGTAAGGAAAGGATTCAGTTTCAGCTTTCTACTTATGGCTAGCCAATTTTCCCAGCACCATTTATTAAATAGGGAATCCTTACCCCATTTCTTGTTTTTGTCAGGTTTGTCAAAGATCAGGTGGCTGTAGATGTGTGGTATTATTTCTGAGGACTCTGTTCTGTTCCATTGGTCTATATCTCTGTTTTGGTACCAGTACCATGCTGTTTTGGTTACTGTAGCCTTGTAGTATAGTTTGAAGTCAGGTAGCATGATGCCTCCAGCTTTGTTCTTTTGGCTTAGAATTGTCTTGGCAATGTGGGGTCTTTTTTGGTTCCATATGAACTTTAAAGCAGTTTTTTCCAATTCTGTGAAGAAAGTCATTGGTAGCTTGATGGGGATGGTATTGAATCTATAAATAACCTTGGGCAGTATGGCCATTTTCACAATATTGATTCTTCCTATCCATGAGCATGGTATGTTCTTCCATTTGTTTGTGTCCTCTTTTATTTCACTGAGCAGTGGTTTGTAGTTCTCCTTGAAGAGGTCCTTTACATCCCTTGTAAGTTGGATTCCTAGGTATTTTATTCTCTTTGAAGCAATTGTGAATGGAAGTTGATTCCTGATTTGGCTCTCTGTTTGTCTGTTACTGGTGTGTAAGAATGCTTGTGATTTTTGCACGTTGATTTTGTATCCTGAGAGTTTGCTGAAGTTGCTTATCAGCTTAAGGAGATTTTGGGCTGAGACAATGGGGTTTTCTAAATATACAATCATGTCATCTGCAGACAGGGACAATTTGACTTCTTCTTTTCCTAACTGAATACCCTTTATTTCTTTCTCTTGCCTGATTGCCCTAGCCAGAACTTCCAACACTATGTTGAATAGGAGTGGTGAGAGATGGCATCCCTGTCTTGTGCCAGATTTCAAAGGGAATGCTTCCAGTTTTTGCCCATTCAGTATGATATTGGCTGTGGGTTTGTCATAAATAGCTCTTATTTTGAGATACGTTCCATCAATACCGAATTTATTGAGAGTTTTTAGCATGAAGGGCTGTTGAATTTTGTCAAAGGCCTTTTCTGCATCTGTTGAGATAATCATGTGATTTTTGTCTTTGGTTCTGTTTATATGCTGGATTACGTTTATTGATTTGCGAATGTTGAACCAGCCTTGCATCCCAGGGATGAAGCCCACTTGATCATGGTGGACAAGCTTTTTGATGTGCTGCTGGATCCAGTTTGCCAGTATTTTATTGAGAATTTTTGCATCGATGTTCATCAGGGATATTGGTCTAAAATTCTCTTTTTTTGTTGTGTCTCTGTCAGGCTTTGGTATCAGGATGATTTTGGCCTCATAAAACGAGATTGGGAGGATTCCCTCTTTTTCTATTGATTGGAATAGTTCCAGAAGGAATGGTACCAGCTCCTCCTTGTACCTCTGGTAGAATTCGGCTGTGAATCCATCTGGTCCTGGACTTTTTTTCGTGGGTAGGCTATTAATTATTGCCTCAATTTCAGAGCCTGCTATTGGTCTATTCCGGGATTCAGCTTCTTCCTGGTTTAGTCTTGGGAGAGTGTAAGTGTCCAGGAAAGTATCCATTTCTTCTAGTTTTCTAGTTTATTTGCATAGAGGTGTTTATAGTATTCTCTGATGGTAGTTTGTATTTCTGTGTGGTTGGTGGTGATATCCCCTTTATCATTTTTTATTATGTCTATTTGATTCTTCTCTCTTTTCTTCTTTATTAGTCTTGCTAGCAGTCTATCAATTTTGTTGATCTTTTCAAAAAACCAGCTCCTGGATTCATTGATTTTTTGGAGGGTTTTTTGTGTCTCTATCTCCTTCAGTTCTGCTCAGATCTTAGTTATTTCTTGCCTTCTGCTAGTTTTTGAATGTGTTTGCTCTTGCTTCTCTAGTTCTTTTAATTGTAATGGTAGGCCTTCAATTTTAGATCTTTCCTGCTTTCTCTTGTAGGCATTTAGTGCTATAAATTTCCCTCTACACATTGCTTTAAATGTGTCCCAGAGATTCTGGTATGTTGTATCTTTGTTCTCTTTGGTTTCAAAGAACATCTTTATTTCTGCCTTCATTTTGTTATGTACCCAGTAGTCATTCAGGACCAGGTTGTTCAGTTTCCATGTAGTTGAGCGGTTTTGACCAAGTTTCTTAGTCCTGAGTTCTAGTTTGATTGCACTGTCGTCTAAGAGACAGTTTGTTATAATTTCTGTTCTTTTACATTTGCTGAGGAGTACTTTACTTCCAATTATGTGGTCAATTTTGGAATAAGTGCGATGTGGTGCTGAGAAGAATGTATATTCTGTTGATTTGGGGTGGAGAGTTCTGTAGATGTCTATTAGGTCCGCTTGGTGCAGAGTTGAGTTCAATTCCTGGATATCCTTGTTAACTTTCTGTCTCGTTGATCTGTCTAATGTTGACAGTGGGGTGTTAAAGTCTCCCATTATTATTGTATGGGAGTCTAAGTCTCTTTGTAAGTCTCTAAGGACTTGCTTTATGAATCTGGGTGCTCCTGTATTGGGTGCATATATATTTAGGATAGTTAGCTCTTCCTGATGAATTGATCCCTTTACCATTATGTAATGGCCTTCTTTGTCTCTTTTGATCTTTGATGGTTTAAAGTCTTTTATCAGAGACTAGGATTGCAACCCCTGCTTTTTTTTGTTTTCTATTTGCTTGGTAGATCTTCCTCCATCCCTTTATTTTGAGCCTATGTGTGCCTCTGCATGTGAGATGGGTCTCCTGAATACAGCAAACTGATGGGTCTTGACTCTTTATTCAATTTGCCAGTCTGTGTCTTTTAACTGGATCATTTAGTCCATTGACATTTAAGGTTAATATTGTTATGTGTGAACTTGATCTTGTCATTATGATATTAGCTGGTTATTTTGCTCGCTAGTTGAGGCAGTTTCTTCCTAGCATCGATGGACTTTGCATTTTGACATGCTTTTGCAGTGGCTGGTACCTGTTGTTCCTTTCCATGTTTAGTGCTTCCCTCAGGATCTCTTGTAGGGCAGGCCGGTGGTGACAAAACCTCTGAGCATTTGCTTGTCTGTAAAGGATTTTATTTCTCCTTCACTTATGAAACTTAGTTTAACTGGATATGAAATTCTGGGTTGAAAATTCTTTTCTTTAAGAATGTTGAATATTGGCCCCCACTCTCTTCTGGCTTGTAGAGTTTCTGCCAAGAGATCTGCTGTTATTCTGATGGGCTTCCCTTTGTGTGTAACCTGACCTTTCTCTCTGGCTGCCCTTAACATTTCTTCCTTCATTTCAACTGTGGTGAATCTGACAATTATGTGTCTTGGAGTTGCTCTTCTCGAGGAGTATCTTTGTGGCGTTCTCTGTATTTCCTGAATTTGAATGTTGGCCTGCCTTACTAGGTTGAGGAAGTTCTCCTGGATGATATCCTGCAAAGTGTTTTCCAAGTTGTTTCCATTTTCCCTGTCACTTTCAGGCACATGAATCAGACATAGATTTGGTCTTTTCACATAATTCCATATTCTTGGAGACTTTGTTCGTTTCTTTTTACTCTTTTTTCTCTACACTTCTCGCTTTGTTTCGTTCATTTGATCTTCAATCACTGATACTCTTTCTTCCAGTTGATCGAGTCGGTTACTGAAGCTTGTGCATTTGTCAAGTAGTTCTCGTGTTAAATAACAAAAGTAGCAATAGATGTCTATTCCTGATTTTAGCCTAGATCACAGTACTGTTTCATCAGTAAATCAGCTTTTTAAATTATTAATATTTTTAATGGACAAATCATAATTATACATATCTATGGAGTATAGTGGAATGTGTTGAAATATGTAAACAATGGAATGATTAAATCACACTAATTATTGTATTGCCTTGCCGTAGCATTTTTATGGTGAGACATTTGAAATGATACTTATTTTGAAATATATTATTATTGACTGTATTCACCCTGCTATGCAATAAATCTCAAAACTTATTCATCCAGTCTATCTGAAACTGTTTGGTCACCAACTCCCTCCCTTCCTACCCCTTTATCCCCCCTAAGCCTCTGGTAACCATGATTATACTCTGTATGTCTATGAGTTCAACTTTTTTAGTTTCTACATATAAGCGAGATCATGTAGTATTTCTTTTCTGTGCCTGGCTTATTTCACTTAGTGTAATGTCCTCCAGATTCATCCATGTTGTCACAAATAACATAATTCCTTCTTTGAGGCTGAGTACTCCTGTGTGTGTGTACGTGTATGACGTTTTCTTTCTCTCTTCATCCATTGATGGACACTTAGGTGGATTCCATGTGTTGGCTATTGTGAATAATGCTGCAGTGAATGTGAGAGTACAGAGATCCCTTTGACATACTGATTTCAGTTCCTTTTCATATATACACAGTAGTGGTATTGCTGGATTCTGTGGTAGTTTTGTTTTCAGTTTTTTGAGGAACCTCCCCATACAATTTTCCATAATGGCTTTACTAAGTTACACTCCCATCAACAATGTATCAAGAGTTTGCTTCTTTCTTTATCTTTGCCTAGACTTACCTTTCATCTTTTTGATAAAAACCATTCTAACAGGTGTGAAGTGATACCTCATTGTGGTTTTAATTTGATAGTCAGCTTTTGTGTACAGTTTACGTGTATAATTATATCACCCAATTTTTCTTAATGGGACAGCGATCTAGGGCAGCCCTGCAGAGGTACCTGTTCTACTGTAATCGCTATATGAACCACATGCAGAGTCTGCGCTTTGAGCACAAACTATATGCTCAGGTGAAACAGAAAATGGAGGAGATGCAACAGCACAACATGTCCTGGATTGAGGTGCAGTTCCTGAAGAAAGCAGTTGATGTCCTCTGCCAGTGTCGTGCCACACTCATGTACACGTATGTCTTCGCTTTCTACCTCAAAAAGAATAACCAGTCCATTATCTTTGAGGTAGGAGTAGTTCTGGGTGAGGAAAAAGCCCACCTTGTATCATAGGACTACCTGATCTTTCATATATAAGATATAGTTTTCAGGGTTCTTGTTTATTCAGAAAATGTAGATAGACGAATTATTTATTACAGATACAAGAAATTTCTATTTCCTAAATTATACTCAGATCGATGTTGTTTAGCCAGCTAGTGATTAGGTACGCAGATTCTGGAGTCAGCCCTAGATTTTAATCTTTACTTTATTGTATTTTAGGTCTGTTAATTTGGAGCAAATTACTTAACCTCTTATTTCTCCATTTTAAAGTGAGGATAATACCTTTCTAGGTTGTTAAGAGGTTTAAGTGAGACAATTTGTGTTTAAGTGAGACAATTTGTGTTAATTGCTATATAGCACCTTGAACTCATAAGTTCTCAATAAAAACCTTTATTCAGGCTAAACTAACCCTGCAATATTAGAAATTAATGTGGTGGTTATGGTTGTCTTTAGTGGAGAAGTAATGACTAAAAAGCCAGCTTTTAGCAGTAAGGTTTTCTCAAGTAAAGATGCTCATTTAAAATTGATGCATAAAACATGGATATCTATATATGACTAGACAATAAGCCTGACTAGCAGATGGGACTTCATTTGGGTAACCAGTACAGAACTAGCAATCATAGTAAAGGATGATACAATTTGAATCTTCTGTACAGTGTTCTCTTATAAGTATAGCCAGATGTAAGCAATAATAGGTTTCTATTTTTTCTCATTTCCCTTTGAGTTTTTAGCAAAGAGCAGCTCTCAGAATGAGAAAATTCCAAGAGACATTTTAAATCCTTTCAAATAGTCTTCAGTATTCTTCCAAAAGTAATGGGTGAAATCTTTAATTCTTTTAACATTTAAAATATTGTTCTGGAAAGAACAAACAAGTTATTAGAGATGAAAGCCCTAGAGCTTTACAGGTGCAGTTAAACCACCTATGAAAGTTACGGAATCAGTGTTGAGAGCAGTCTGTAGTCAACAAAACAGTGAAAATGGTTTATCTTTTAGCTTTATTTTGAAGCCAAAATTTACTTTTATTCTTCTTACAGAATAACCAAGCAGATCTAGAGAATGCCACAGAGGTGCTCTCGGGCTACCTTGAACGAGATATTTCCCAAGATTCTCTGCAGGATATAAAGCAGAAAGTACAAGACAAGTACAGGTAATTTTTTTTTTAAGCTGTTGAATAAACTTTCTGCCAGTGATGGTCTAGTGTGCCTTAGTGGTCAAGTTCAGTGATAGTGAAACTAGGTTTAGCATATCCACCAACTGAGCTGCTGCCATGTTTCTCACAAATTGTTTCTGTCCGTTGGGCACTAAATTGCAGGTAGTAGTACTGGTGAAGCATACATATTCAACCGTTTATTCTACTGGCTAATTCTGCTTCTGTTCAATTATTTAGTTGCTACCTTGCAAGGAAGAAAGAACCCAGAAAGGCCAAGTGGCTTTTAGGATGAGAGTGAGAATTGGATGTTGGTCTTAGCCTGGAATCCTATGTATGGGTCATGGCTATTCACAAGTGAGCTATGGGAACTTACTTTTTAGAGTTTTTATTAGATTTTGTGTGTGTATATATATATAATCTAAGGAGATACTTGTCCTAGGAGTTGATTTTTCAAGATGTGCCGTCTCTTAAGATAGAGATGCAAAATGTTTGATTTCTCAACATGAAGCTCTTTCTCCCAAAGTGACAAATTGCTAGTGTCTTTTGAAAGTAGTAGGAAACTTGGGGAGTTTGGAAGACTTGGAGATTTAGTCCTAACCAATATCTTCCCTTCCCTTAGCCAATTTTAGCTACTATAATGTGTTCATAGTACTTTTACAGTTAACAAAGATTTTTAAGGACGTGAATAAAGAACCCATGAAATTATTTCTGAACCTGTTTATCTGCAGAACTGTGGGACTGAATTATTTCTAAGGTCCATCAGAACTTGTAATACTTTATTGCTTTAAAATTAATTCCCATGGAATAATGGCTTTCAGAAAATACTATTTTAATATTAGAAGCAGTTTGATGTGTCTGTACATCTAGACCTGAACATGTGCCTATTAAAATTAAAAATAGGTGCTTGGTTCCGAGTCTGGATAAACTATAGGGATGCCTTAAAAATAAGTAAATGCCTCTTTTTTTATTATTAGAGGCTGACAACAAGTTTTTTTTTTCTCTGTGAGAGTCGACGAAGGGTTTTGTTACAGCATGTGCACGAAGGCTATGAAAAAGATCTGTGGGAGTACATTGAGGACTGAGAATGGCCCTGCATAAAATGAACTCTGAAAACTTTACCATCTAGAGTGCTCATGCAATTAAAACAAAACAAACACAAACAAGGAGGCAGTAAGCCTATTCTGACACCACTGGTCTGTAGTACCAGAATTGTTTTGTTAACGGAAAGTTTAAGTAAATTATATTGTAATAAAAAAGGTAGATAAACCATTGTACAACAGTATTCTAGGCCGCCAACAAAAGTGTGATAGACACACTAAAAGCCCTCCAACTTTAACTTGTAACGTAGCTTCATTCTCAAAGCTGACTCCTTTTTTCTTTTTCTTTTTCCTTTTCCTGAGTGTAGTACAGTTAAAATTTCAAACAGCTCCTTGATACTGCTTTTCATGTTCAAACCAGCCATTTTGTTGTACTTTGGTAAAGGACCTCTTCCCCTTCCTCCCCTACACATACAGATACACCCACACACAGACTGACTCTCTTTCTCTCATACCCCAAGGTCATGAGTGAATGATGCTTAGTTCCTTGTAAAGAAAATCTTGGGATGGGGAAGGGGTAGGCAGCAAGAGGATTCAACAAACAAAAAACATAAAAACTTTGTATATGACTTTTAAAACAAGAGGACAACACAGTATTTTTCAAAATTGTATATAGCGCATATGCATGGACAAAGCAAGCGTGGCACGTGTTTGCATAATGTTTAATTACAAAAAAAATTTATTCTTTAAAAATCTTCAAGATTATGTCTATTTGCTGTGCATTTTCTTTCAGTTTGCTTATCTTTCCCGGGTTGGGGTTGGGATGAAGGTGTGTTGGTTGAGCACCTCTGGAAGACCTATCTAGAGCTCTTTCACTTTCCTGAGGTTACTTTGCCCTTTCTGGTGTTGGTGTGTCTATTGCTGACCATGGGCCTCATGCCTTGAATTCCTGCTCTTGATCAGGACAAGGGAGGTCAAGCTCTGAATAAATGCCATGACCTGATTAAGGGCTACAGCAGCGAGTTTTGTTGCTATAGTTCATGAATTAACCTGTTCCCAACCTAATCCCCCTCCATGGCATCATGCCTCTACCCAAGCCTTTGTGTGCCCATGTTATGCACACAGCTGTAGGCTTAAGTTCCCTGTCACATCCAATGGAAGCATTTAAAAATTTCTTTTACTTTTCGGTTTTCCCTTAATTGCTGCTTTGAGCCTTTTCAGATTTTAGTTATGGCTCGTCTGTCACCCCTTCTCTACATTAGGGTGTCAAACAAAATGTTTTGCTTTAAATATAAATAGCCATTCATTTAGTCTCAGATTGTGAATTTAAAATGGCGGATACTGAAATTGTTTGTGTGTTGCTGTGGGTTCGGTTTGAAGGCAAACACCCCTAGAACATGATATTCCCATCTAGTGCATTTAAATAGAAATCACTGAGTTTGCTGCTTTTTCATTGTCAGCACATAGGAGAATTAATAATGCATTTTAGCTGTGATGTCTATTTTTTATGAAATTTCTGCTAAGAGCTATGTTAAAAGTAAAGGATGGTGGTGGTTTTATTAACTATATACATGTTTAGGCCATTCTGGCTGTGGTATTTTTCAATAGGTCAGGATCCGTAAATCTGTCAGTTTTATACAGGAGTACAGAGTGAGCTAGGCAACTAGGTTAAGAGCTCTAAATATGAAATACCAGTTGAGGCTGAGGACCTCTTCGTCTTCCTTTAAATGTCTTGTGCCTAGGGAGTGTTTACCATTTGTGAGGCAGCTTTGTCTGCTCTTACATTGTACATCCTATTACTCCATTGGGAAGTAGGTTCACTTTCCTCTGGCCTTTTGCCTAAGTTAGGCTTTGCTGAATCAACCCTACTTTTCCTTTTAGAAAAGGTTGTTACAGGAGATGTACTGGCAACTGTTCTTTTCCCATCAAAAATCAGTGAATGTTTGCTGAGTATAAATGCTGCTTCCTTAAACCACTTGTCGCTTTAGGATCAACTTTACCTGTACCTTTTCTCCTTTCCTCCCTTGCCACCTCAGGTGCAAATCTGAATTCAGTGTCTGCTTCCTCCATATTCTCGTCTCCCTCCCCTCTTCCATATGACATTATTCATATGACATTATTTTACTTCAAATGACATTATCAATCTTAAAAAGACATACATTAAAACTAAGGAGATTTTTTTAAAGAAAGCCTAAGTTCCTTTCCCTGGTAACTTTGAAAAGCAGTCAGAGTTGCTAGATAGATGTATGTGGCTCCTTTAAAATGCTTTGTGTATGTGTGGTGTTTAAAAAAAAAAAAGTCTTACCAGTTAACTTTGCAGTATCTAGGTTTGAGTGTCATAAATCCATGTGTTCCTGTTGCAACAAATACCCCAACATTGTGTGTGCACGTCATAATACCAGTCTTCACCCGTGAGGAACAGTGCTTTTTAGAGATGCTTTCTAGTTTCAGTGTTGGCATACTACCTGAGGGTATTGCAGTTGTGGGTGCATTCCCAAATTTGTATGATCAAGATGAACTGGCCCTTTTCTACTTGCAAGCTTTCAACAGATACCACCATATATGATGGAATTCCCATAGTGAATTGCTTATGTTGTTAGTAGATTCAGTGCACCCAGCTGGGATAGGCAAACCGTATTATGACAGCTTCCCTGTTTCACCTACGTAAGTCGTCTTATCTGAGGGCTCTATTCACAGTAAGCACCAGCGTCTCCATGTCTTGAGGTCAGTTTCATTCTTTTTAAAAGTACATGCTTCATTTGAACAATCAGCAGCAGATGGACTTTCAGTGATTTAAAATAAAATTTTGATCCAAAGCTCAGGACACAAAAACCACAGTGGTAAAATTGAGTAGCATATAATATCATCAGACTAAATTATCTGTAATTTTCCACAACCCAGATTGTATGTGTTTTCTGTGTGTTTAAATAAATATATTAGATACACGTGTATACATACACACATATACAACAGATCCAAGACTGGCTGACTTCATTTGAAATGGTTGAATCTGCAGTGTAATAAAGTGGTTCAACCAGGATTAGGAACTGAAATTTAGTAGAAGAGAGAAAAGGAGTTAATGTAACAAATTCTTTTAGCTACAAACCCTGGTAATAGAGCACTTGGGGGATGGGATGGGGTGGGTTGGTGAGACAATCAGATTGGTAAATTGATTAAATGCTCCTAACCCTGTAATTTTGTGCATAGAGCACCCTGTGCTGTGGAAATAACTGTTCTTAGATTTCATTGTAACTGGACTGTTCAGGTTGCCCAGAGGGAAAGAACATTCCTAATTCTAATAAAATAAACTTTTATTTTGTTATTCCATTAGTTACTTATGTTTATTTTTATAGTTAAAAAATGACTAAAGGTGGCTAATAGCCACCTGTATTATGTGCCTTATTCACTGTTCCCACTTAATATAAAATGTCTAAATTTGGTTCAGTTTCTTTGGGAACTGTGAATGAGCCCATTCCCCCAACATTTAACTTGGTTAATGAAGCTTTCAGAGCATTTTCTGAACGCTTTCCAATTTCTGCGTCTCAAATATGAATTTAAGTTGTTCGTGTTGTAACAGTGATACAAAAATGCTCAATAGCTCTTTGCCACTTTTTAAAGAAAATACTTTGAGTCATTCTTAGCTAACCTCAAAACTCCTTCACATTACTTTCATTTTAGCTCACTCTTAAAGGTGGTACTGTTATATAGGGATGAAGGGAGAGTTTTCTGAAACCAGGTCCCAGAGTTGAAGATAGTTTGTCGTTGATACTCTGGCCAAGTCTAGGTTTTAGGACAATTTAATTTACTCTTACTTGAATCTGTAATTATGGGAGTTGATCACTTTTCCTCTTCAAAGCACTTCAACTTACTGTCTAAAACAAGTGGAAAAGAAATTGCCCTTTTTTATAAAGGAGGAAGATAAGGCTCACTGAGGTTAAATAACTCACCCAATTTTTCATTTCCTTCTACCTGAAACTTAACATCATACTACCTCTTTGTATCATAGTTTGTTATTCTGGTCTCAGAATGACCTAGTATTCTGTGCCAGGGAAGGTAGTTCTTAACTATATTGTTGTACTTTTAAACCACATTAAAGACTATTATAAATGCCTATCATTGCTACTGTTAGAGGTTGCTCTATACTATCTCTGATCTTTCATTCGTTGTTGCAGTTTGCAACTAATGTGGCCCTGTGTTTTGCCTCATTAGAAACCATCCATGGATAGAAGAGTAGCCCTTTTCATCTTGCAGATTAAGGTAGGCAGTCTTCATGTGAAGACTGTCACGGTAGTTCAGAATAAATGGTTTAGTATGATTTGCTAAATAGTGCCCAAGTAATTTGCAGTTGGTTTAGTTATTCAAATGGATTTCCATTGTAAAGAATTTTGGATAGTCTGTAGGAAATTGTTACAGGATTTATTTTGTAATTGATAACTGAAAATGCACAGAACATCCATATCCCTTGGATCTCAGCCTTTGAGGCTTTAAAAAGATGATAAGCAGTGAGTTTATGAGAAAATTCTGGCTCCTTTAGAAACAGGAAAATGTGTGGGTCCCTCAGATTTTTCATATATCTTTGGGGGTAAAGATATATCTTTGGTTATATCTGGTTTGTTTTAAGGATTTTGCTTCTGTAGTTACCCAACATCAAATAGCCAACTCAGAAATACTCAGTTGGATATTAGTGAAATAGTGCCTACCATTGGAGTAAACAGACAACTTTTGGGTTTTTAGTTTTTGCTTTTGTATGGAGTTAAGTCTAATTTTTAGGGCAACTATTGTTGACCTTTCTCTAGGTAGTAGCATTTAGGATGGAAAAAAATAATATGAGGTATGTGTGAAAAGCGGTTTTCAGGCTATCGTTTATTTAGGGCCACAGATGTGCTTATTTAGGACTATTTTCAGGGTAGGAGCCAGTTAGAATTTGTGAATCAGTCACACATTGATATGTAGCAGCCCTATCAATGCCACAACAACCTTATTACCATAGGAATTCAGAGGTCTCAAGTAATCCAGGAGTCTCAAACTGAAATGTCACCAAGAGCCAAGTAAATATTTTAGAAATAGACTACCCTGGACTATATGGGCTCTGAGAAGAGCCTGTGAAATCTTCTTCATGTGAATTATCTTAATTAAATGTGGGCCAAAGAAAAACCGGCCACGGGCAGTTTATTTTCCAGCTTCTATTAGTCTTGGCTTGCAACAATGCCACTGTCCATCTGGCATTACCTAGACCAGTGATACTTAAATTTGTCTGCGAATTGGAATCACTGAGAAGCTTTAAACAATTATTAGTGCCTGAGTCTTACCTTGTGGAGATTATGATTTAATTGCTTTGGGTAGGCATCAGTATTTTTTGTAAAGCCCTTTCCACATTCTCACCCCCTGATTCTAATCAGTGATTCTCATGTGCAGACTAGGTTGAGATCTGTGATCTGGATTGCCTTCTATAGTTGCAAAAAGAGAATATAGGCGAGCAACTCCAGATCATAAGGGACAAAATAATTCAAGGCAAATTGATGGGCTCAGAATAGGGCCTCACTGGAGGCCCTAGTTGAGTGGGTTTTGTGGAATGGTGCCTCCCAAGGGTCTGGTGTGCAGTGCCCGATTTGTTTTTTTGTCGGTTTTCTGGTAAATGGTCCACCTTGGAGAAAATCACAAAACAAAGTCTTACCAAGAAGTAGAACTGACAAGCAGCCATGTTGATTGGCAGTACATTCTCTTGCCAAGGGGGAGAAATCTAGGGAAAATAATAGAGTCTGAGCGAAGGAAGTTGACTGGTTATAAGCAAAACTGTCATTAAAGCTATTTGCATCAAGTCTGCCCAATTCCATGAGCACTTAGAGTTCACAAGTTTCCTACTTCTTTCTTTCATTCTTTTGATAATCTTGTATTTTTATTTTAAGTGTGGTATAGTAGTAAGAATATCGACACTTCTCAGCCATAGTTTTCCCTTTTGTAAAATGGGAATACTAATAGGAACTGTAATTTGTTGAGTGCTTCTTGCCAGATGCCTTACTTTTGTCTGTATCTTCCAAGCAGCCCTAAAGCAAAATGGGCATTGTTACCCTATTTTTATGAGGAAAGACACTCATACACTACTAACGTACTCCAAAGTTACACACTGAGTGTTTAACAGGGCCATGCTTGTCTGATTCCATATGTTCGTTCTGTTATGCTGTTGTCTGTTACGTAGGAGTATTGTGAGGATCAAAGAACATGTGAAAACAAAACCTAGTTACAATAATAAGCACAATAGTGCTAACTTGGGCAAAAGATAAGGATACAGAGCTGTCTCAGAGATTCCCAAAAGCAGGATGAGATTGAACTGGGAACTAGAAAACCATTTTGGACCCCTAAAATGGTATTGTCTGCCATCTGTACATCATTCTTTTGTGGCTCTTACTGCTGCTTTTCTTGTCAGTTACCCCATAGCTCCGGGTATTACCATGTTAACTGTTCCAGACACGTGTAGAGAGAACCAGTGAGATCCATGGGGCAGGATCATCAATACAAGCGTGGATGTTGAGAGCTTAATCAGGAAGGAAAACTTGGAGATCCTAGTTAGCTGGGTTCACATCATGGAAATTGTCTTTGACAAAACTGAAATGCCCTGAAGTTTTAATTTTTTAAATATATGTAATGAATTGTCATATGATAGATAATTGTGGCGACTTAGTATTTACCAAATGGTTTGTTTCCATCTTGTTTATTTTTATTTTTATTTTTTTAAGAGACAGTCTTGCTGTGTTGCCCAGGCTGTACTTGAACTCCTGGGCTCAACCAACCCTTCTGCCTCAGCCTCCTGAGTAGCTGGGATCATAGGCATGTGCCACTGCTTCTAGCTCTTCCATCTCAATCTTATGATGTAGTTACTATTTTCATTTTATAAATAAGAAAATAGAAGCTCAAAGATGGGTAGTTTCCCTGAGGTCATCCTGTTAGTAAGTGGCAGAATGAAGTTACAAACCTAGGTTTTATTGGTCGCCATCCACAGTGCCAGGCACTGGCGCTACAGCAGTAAACAAAAGGTCTGTTGGTTTGTCTGAAGCTCTCAACCTTGATTCTACATAGATTCGTTGGATTGCCCAAGGCCGCTCAACCAGTTAAGATCAGAGCCAGCTCTGCTATTTGATCAGTATATTATTTTCACCACACTGTATCTGCTTCTCAGTCACCAAAAGCACCTGCTAAAATTATATATAGACTGATTAGGGGACTTCCAACGTAAGATTGCCCTGGAAACTTAGTTCTTATCTTGGTTCATCTCTCCAAAACAAATGCCTCTTTTGTTGGTGATCTCAGATACACTGTTCAGAAGTACTCAAAGTATTCCTTTTTTCTGCTCACATTTGAGAGTGACCCTAGCATTTTAATGAATTAAGCAAGCCAGCCCTGCATTTCCAAACCCTTTCCAGAAGTTCAACCTTACTTACTTTGATCTGATGACATGGGCTTTTAAAAAAATTACTATTTTTTTAGAGGTGGGGTCTCACTATGTTGCCCAGGCTGGAGTATAATGGCTCTTCACAGGCACAATTCGGGTGCACTATTGCCGTGAACTCCAGGACTCAAGCCATCTTCCTGCCACAGCCTCCTGAGTACCTGGGACTATAGGTGCAAGCCACCATGCCCAGCTGACATTGACTTTATATACATAATACTTCCTCAGCACCAATTTATGTCTTATTTGGCACTTGCAAAACCCTCTTCACTGATTATGCCTGTTCGGTATTTACTCCAAGTCACCTGCCTGCCTTTAGCCATGGAGTGTTCAAGTTTCTTTCAGAATGAGAATTTGGAGGGTGATTATAGAAATGTAAAACCAGGCCGGGCATGGTGGCTCACACCTTGTAATCCCAGCACTTTGGGAGGCCGAGGCAGGTGGATCACAAGGTCAGGAGTTCGAGACCAGCCTGGCCAATATAGTGAAACCCCGTTTCTACTAAAAATACAAAAATTAGCCGGGCATGGTGGCGCATGCCTGTAATCCCAGCTACTCAGGAGGCTGAGGCAGGAGAATCGCTTGAACCTGGGAGGTGGAGGTTACAGTGAGCTAAGATCACGCCACTGCACTCCAGCCTGGGCAACAGAGAGACTGTCTCAAAAAAAATAATACAAAACCAACTCTTTATGGTAGACAGTTTATCCCCCAGAAAGCTTTTTAAGACTGAAAACGTTTCTATAGATTTCAGATTTCCTTCTGATAGCTAAGGTTTGTTTCTGTATAACAGCAGAGTAGTGCCCTGTAAGCCAGTTCAGTGCACATTAAATGGCTGTTCTTAGAATTATGAATCTGAGGCATGTGCAGTGAGGCTCTAGCTCTCTGGAGTCAGTTGGTCAAGTGGGATTCCTGAGGACTGAGCAAACACAGCAGGATTTTGTCCTAAGTTTTCTTAGGGATCTTACCCAAAAACACCATTACTTGAATTTCCCATCTTCCTTTTAGAGGGAGACTTCTTTGCTATGTGTACTCCCACCTCTATATGTCACATCATTTTCTCAGAGGAAGTACAGCATAAAATAATAACCAGCATTTGTAGAGCACTTCTTGTGGGCCTTCTTGGGCAAATAGACATTCTCATGGAATGCTCTAAAATTGTTAAGTTCTTGCACTTGCTCTCAAGTCATTTATAATCTAATTGCTGGTCTTCCTGGTATGAACAAAGATGTTTGCTTGTTAATAAATTCCTACCACATACCCAGACTTGTGGTTTATTTCTATCTAACTAGGGAAAGCACTAAAGAGTTTTCTAATAAGGAAGAATGATCTGAGTGTCTACCTGCTTTTGAAAAGATGTCTGCTGTGGATAGGAAATGATTTTGTATCCAAAAGTCCTAGTACTAATTTGGAGTGTTGTAAAGGTCAGGGCAGCAAATGCTAGAGAATGGGATTAATGAAAGGTGATAATGTTCTCCATGTCTTTGAATAATTAATTTTTACTCCATTTTGACTAGCTTGCAATAAAGTAGGTTAAGTGCTGTACTTTAAGGAAGTCCCTGTACAAGCCACTGCCTTACAATGGTCAAATGGTTGCTCACTAACCAGTGGAAATAAATGACTGTTGTTTCCACAAAATTGCTTTACAGATTCTAAATACTATCTCTGGGACACTGGATTGTGTGCCCTTTAAGATAAATTCCATAATCAAGAGCCTGGTCCTGAATAGATTGGAGCCCCAAAATCTCACTGAAGCAAACTGATAGTAGGCCAGGAAAGAGTCGGAGACAAACACTCCTGGAATAGGAATCCACTGCTCACCTTTATTTTAAACTGATATGTAGAAATTAATATTATTACAAAATGCACACATCTTAAGTGTTAAGTTTGATGTTTTGACAATTGTATACATCTGTGTAATAATTACCAAAAGAAGACATAAAACATTACAATTAACCCAGAAAGTTCTCAAATACCTTTAAATCACCCCTGAGCGCCTCCCCACTCCAGCGATCACTTCCTGATTTTTATCACTAAAGATTTGTTTTACCTGCTTTTGGATTACATATAAGTGGAATCATAGAATAATGTACTCCTTTGCATCTGGGTTCTTTCACTGATAATGCTTGAAAGACATCCATATTGTATATATCAGGACATTGTTCTCTATTGCTGAGTAGTATTTCATTCTATAAATATACCACAATTTGTTTATTCATTCTCCTAGTGAAGGACTTTTAGGTTGTTTCCAGTCTGGGGCAATTATGAATAAGGATGCTATCGATATTCTTAACACAGCCTTTTGTTTTTGTTTTTTGTGGATATACGTTTTCATTTCTCTTGGATAAATAAGAGTAGAAAATTACTGGTTCATATGGTAAGTGCATGTTTATAAGAAACTGCCCTCTTGTTCTCCAAAGTGGTTTTACCATTTTGTACTCCCATCAGTCATGTATGAGAGTTACAGTTGCTTCACATGTCTGTCAACATTTACATTGTCAGGTTTTTTAATATTAGCCATTTCAGCATATATTAAATAACTGATTTTAATTTACATTACATTTCCCAGATGATTAGTGATGTTGAGCACTTTTTCATATGCTTATTTTTCATTTGTATATCTTTCATGAAGTGTCTTTCATGTCTTTTCTCATTTTAAAGTTGGATTTTTTTTATTGTAGGTATTATTTGTATTTTGGATATAAATCCTTTGATGGATAGATATGCTATGATTTTTTTTTAAAGACTCTGTATTCACTTATTGGGATCTTTTGATGAACAAATTTGTTTGATAAAATCCACTTTATCAGTTTTTTTATTTTATGGTTTTATGACCTCAGAGTCACAAAGAACATATTTTCTTCTAGAAGTTTTATGGTTTGAAATTGTATGTTTAGGTCTGTGATCCATCTCAAATTAATTTTTGTGAACAGAATGAGGTTTGATTTTTTTCCAACATGGATATACAGTTGTTCCAGCAACATTTACTTAAAAAGACTTTTCTCTACCCATGAAATTGACTTGGTACCTTGGTTAAAAATTGATCACATGTGCGTGTGTATTTCTACATTTTCTGTTCTGGTCCATTAATCTATTTGTGTATCCTTACATCAGTACCACACTTTGGATTATTGAAGCCTTCTAGTAAGTCTTTAAATTAGTAAATCCTTCCGTTTTTTATTTTTCAAGACTGCTTTGGTTATTCTTGATTCTTTGGATTGTCATAAAAGTTTTAGAATTAGCTCATCTTGTTTTTCAAACTTAGCTGTGCTGGGTGAGCTGTGTTCATGCCACTGCATTCCAGCTTGGGTGACAGCAAGACCCTGTCTTAAAAAATAAATAAATAGGTCAGGCGGGGTGGCTCAAGCCTGTAATCCCAGCACTTTGGGAGGCCAAGAGGGGTGGATCATGAGGTCAGGAGATCGAGACCATCCTGGCTAACACAGTGAAACCCCGTCTCTACTAAAAAATAAAAAAAATAGCCGAGCGAGGTGGCAGGCGCCTGTAGTCCCAGCTACTCAAGAGGCTGAGGCAGGAGAATGGCGTGAACTCGGGAGGCGGAGCTTGCAGTGAGCTGAGATCCGGCCACAGCACTCCAGCCTGGGCAACAGATCAAGACTCCGTCTCAAAAAAATAAATAAATAAATAAATAAATAAATAACTGCTAGAATCTTGATATGGGGTTTTGTTGAGTCTATAGGTCAATTTAGAATGAACATTTTAATAGTATTGAGTCAGCTAATCCATGAACATATTAGGTCTTGTCATTTATTTAGGTATTAAATTTTTTGCTCAGCAATGTTTTGTAGCTTCCCTTGCATAAGACTTGCATATCTTACATTAGACGTTTTCTTAAGCATTTGGTTTTTAAAATATTTTTAATTTTTTTTTTCTTTTTTGAGATGGAGTTTTGCTCTTGTTGGCCACCACACCTGGCTAATTTGCATTTTTAGGTTGTTTGTTGCTAGTATCTAGAAATACAATTGATTTTTTGTTTGTTTGTTTAGAGATGGGTCTCACTATGTTGCCCAGGTTGGTCTCAAACTCCTGAGCTCAAGGGATTCTCATGCCTCAGTCACCCAAGTAGCTGGGACTTTAGGCATGTGCCAGTGCACCTGGCTGATTTTTGTAGGTTGATCTTGAATCGTGCCACCTTGCTAAATTCATTTATACTAGAAATAGTTCTTGTAGATTCCATACAGTTTTACATTAAATATATACACAACAGTGTAGTTTGCAAATAATGCCTTTCTGCACTGGCTACAATATCTAGTGCAATGTTTAACGTGTGGTGAGAGCAGACACCTTGCCTTGTTCTCTCAATCTTAGGGATAAAGATTTTAACATTTCATCACTGAGTATAATGTTAACTGTAAGATTTTCACAGAACAGCCCAAAGAAGTTCTTTTCTTTTTCTAATTTGTTGAGAATTTTTATTAGGAAGGGTTGCTAAATTTTGTGAGATGCATTTTTAGCTTCTAATAAGATTATTATGTATTTCTCTTTTTTATTTTGTTAAGATGGTATGCTGTAGGGGTTGGCAAACAGTGGCCCATGGGCCAGATCCAGCCCATGGACAGTTTTGTTGTTGTTTTAGAGACAGTCTTACTGTGTTGCTCAGGCTGCCAGGCTGGAGCGCAATGACACGATCATAGCTCACTGCAGCCTTGAGCTCCTGGACTCAAGCAATCCTCCTGCCTCAGCCTCCTGAGTAACTAGGACTACAGGTGCATGTCACCACACCAGGCAAATTTAAGAAATTTTTTGTAGGTCTTGCCTTGTTGCCCATGATGGCCTCAAACTCCTGGCCTCAAGCACTCCTCCTGCCTTGGCCTCTCAGAGTGCTGAGATTAGAGGTGTGAGCCACCACACTTGGCTCCCATGGACTGTTTTTGTTTTTGTTTTGAGACAGGGTCTCTGTCACCCAGGCTGGAGTGTGGTGGCATGAATGTGGCTCACTGCAGCCTCAACTTTCTTGGCTCCAGTGATCATCCTGCCTCAGCCTCCTGAGTAGCTGGGACCACAGGTGTGCGCCACCACACCTGGCTAATTTTTCTTTTTCTTTTTTGTAGACATGGAGTCTTGATATGTTGCCCAGATTGATCTGGAACTCCTAGGCTCAAGTGATCCTCCTACCTTGCCCTCCCAAAGTGTTGGCATTACAGGCATGAGACACAGTGCCCAGCCTATTGCAGCGTTTTTTGTTTTTTCTGTTTTTTTGTGTTTGTTTTTGTTTTTTTTTTCTGTTTTTTTGTGTTTGTTTTTGTTTTTTGAGACTGAGTCTTGCTCTGTCGCCCAGGCTAGGGTGCAGTGGTGCGATCTGCAACCTCCGCCTCCCAGGTTTAAGCGATTCTCTTGCCTCAGCCTCCCAAGTAGGTGGGATTATAGGCACATGTCACCAAGCCCAGCTAACTTATATATTTAGTAGAAACGGGGTTTCACCATATTGGCCAGGCTGGTCTTGAACTCCTGACCTCAGGTGATCTGCCCACCTTGGCCTCCCAAAGTGCTGGGATTACAGGTGTGAGCCATTGTGCCTGGCCCTATTGCAGTCTTTAATAGAGATAAGTTCTCTCAGCTTTTGTCTATTAGAGAATGTCCTTCCTTTTATTTTTAAGGGGTATTTTAGTTGGATATAGGATTCTATGTTGACCTTTTATTTCTTCTTTCAGTACTTTAAAGAAGTTATTTTATTGTACTCAGGCCTCATTTGTTTCTGGTGAGAAGTCATTCATCATTTTAATTTTTATTTCCCTTTCCATAATGTGTGGTTGTTCTCAATGGCTGCATCTGTGCATTATATTTACTTTTCAGCAGATTGACTAGGATATGTCTAGGGATGTTTTTCTTTGTCTAGAGTTTACTGAACTTCTTGGATCTGTGTTGATGTCTTTCATTAATATTGGTTCTTTCTTGGCCATTATCTGTTTACATTTTTCTCTTGTCTCATACTTTCTTCTCCTCTTTGGAGATTCTAGTTACATGTATATTAGATGATTTGATATAAACCTACAGATCTCAGGTGATTTTTCCCCTGCCCTGTTTTCTTTTTGTTTTCAGTTTGGATACTTTCCATTTAAACATCTTTAAGTTTTTTGATGCTTTCCAATGTTAACCTGTTAAACTTGTCTATTGAATTCTCCATTTAAAATTTTTTTGTTTTTAGTTATTTATGAATACATAGTTGCACTGAATTATTTTTAATTTTTTTCTAATATTTTTATTTCTAGCATTTCATTATATTTGTATAGTTACCATTTTCTGCTGAAATTTCCTATTTCTTCATTCATGTTTTCCACATTTTCCACTCTACTTTTTAGTATCTTAATCAGTTATTTTATTGTTTTTTTTCCTTGTATCAGTTATTTTAAAGATCCAAACTGATAATTCAACATCTAGTTCTGCTTCTGTTGAGCCCTTCCCCTCCCTTACCATGAATCTTATTTTCTTGCTTTTGTATGACTTGTATATTTGATTGGATGATGGACGTTTTATGTTGAAAAAAAAAAGAGAGAAATTGAAGCAAATATTTACTTCCAAAACAGGGCATGTCCTTTGTATTTTTTTTCAGGCCACTTGAATGGTGGCTCAATGTGATGTATATGAATTCTAGATTGGGGCTTCATTGCAGTTTTAGTTTAGTTTGATTCAGTTTACCTCTAGCTTCAAATATTTTGAATGAAGGTAGAATCAGAACTCTCATATCACCAGGGTCTGAGTTTTGGGCATTGGCAAGATTCCAGAGATCTTATTTTGCTTCATAGCTAAGCCACCAGCTTTTATCAACGTGGGAGATCTTTCCCTGCTTTACAAGCTTGCTGCCAGGATTTTTTTTATCAGTGAGCTGGGGACAGGAGGATATTTTTCTCAGCTCTCGTGCGTGCCCTGCCCTTTTGTAGAGGAATGTCCACAATGCCTAGGGGATGGGTTTCTTAGCATTTCTGACCCCTCTTAGCCTCCAAGCGTGCCTCTGTTGGATTTCACAACAATCCTGCCTCCCCTTTCATCTTTAAAGGGTATTTTGCCCTTGGGAGAAGTCAAGCTCTCTCAGCTTTCCTTCTATTATCCACAACTTTAGTGTACTACACCGTCCTGTACCTGGTTATCATCTAAGGGGTAAGATTGGTGGGAAGCCTTCCTCTGTGGATTTGAGTCCTCTAGGTTCTAATGTCAAACCAGCCTCCAAGGGGTTGTGAAAATTTTGTTAAATTTCAACAGGTTTCTCTTTTGTCCCGCTGTAGTATTCCTCTTCCTACCATAGTTCAACTAGGAATAACAACAGCGAGGGGGTCTCTTCTCTCCTATGAAGGAGTTGGCACTTTCTGGAGTTTGGATCATTTAGGTTTCTTTGGTTTTTATTTTTGTTTTAAGACAGGGTCTCACTCTTACCCAGCTTGGAGTACAGCCTGTAGTGATCTCAGCTCACTACAATCTCTGCCTGCCTGGCTCAACTGATCCTCCCACCTCAGCCTCCTGAGCAGCTGGGATTACAGGCGTGTACCACCACACTCGGCTAATTTTTGTATTTTTTGTCGAGACAGGGTTTTGCCATGTTGCCCAGGCTGATGGCCAACTTCTGAGCTCAAGCGATCTGCCTGCCTCGGTGCCCCAAAGTCCTGGGGTTACAGGCATAAACCACTGCACCCAACCCAGATTTCTTTGTGTCCTTAGCTTTTCTGATGAGTTAAACATATTTTTTATTTTCTAGCTAATCTGGCCTTTTGTTGTTGTTTGCTAGAATGGGAGGTATATTCCCTTGTGACTTTCTTCATATCAGTAGTGAATTTCAGAAATAGTTAATTTTTTTAACAAAAAAATTTTTTAGGTCGGGCGCAGTGTCTCACGCCTGTAATCCCAGCACTTTGGAAGGCCGAGGCAGGTGGATCACCTGAGATCAGGAGTTTGAGATCAGCCTGGCCAACATAGTGAAACCCCAACTCTACTAAAAATACTAAAATTAGCTGGGTGTGGTGGTGGGTGCCTGTAATCCCAGCTACTTGGGAGGCTGAGTCAGGAGAATCGCTTGAACCTGGGAGGCGGAGGTTGCAGTGAGCCAAGATTGTGCCACTGCACTCCAACCTGGGTGACAGAGCAAGACTCCCTCTCAAAAAAAAAAAAAAATTTTTTTTTTGAAACAGGTCTCACTCCACCCTGGCTGGAATGCCATGACATGATCATAACTCACTGCTGGCTTGACCTTCTGGGCTCAAGTGATCCTCCTGCCTCAGCCTCTTGAGTAGCTGGGACCACAGTCATGTGTCACCATGCCTGGCTAATTTTTTTTTTTTGGTAGGGCTGGGGTCTCGCTATGTTGCCTGTGATCCTCCTGCCTTGGTTTTCCAAAGTGCTGGGATTAAAGGCATGAGCCACCACGCCCGGTTAGGAATGGGAGTTTAAACAATGGTTTTATTTGCATATTTCATTAGCTAGTATTTTTTTCCTTTTTTGAGACAGAGTCTGGCCCTGTTGCCCAGGCTGGAGTGCAGTGGCGCAATCTAGGCTCATTGTAACCTCTGCCTCTTGGCTTCAAGTGATTCTTGTGCCTCAGCCACCCGAGTAGCTGGGATTACAGGCACCCGCCACCACACCCAGCTAATTTTTGTATTTTTAGTAGAGACAGGGTTTCACCATGTTGGCCAGGCTGGTCTCAAACTCCTGACCTCAGTTGATCCAGCCGCCTCAGCCTCCCAAAGTGCTGGGATTACAGGTGTGAGCCATCATGCCTGGCCTCATTAACTGTTTTTAAAATTAAAAGTACCTATAAATTTTGTAGAATCATAAAAGCAACACCTTCCCATCTTAACTCCCCTAGTGCCTCTACTCCCTCCACAGAGACAAATATCTTAGCAGTTTGTTGTGTTTTCTTTTCCAAATTGTATTTCTAAAATGTGTCAATATCTTTTCCCTTTTTTTTTATTTTTTGTAGAGACGGTGGCGGGGAGTCTCACTGTGTTGCCTAGACTGGTCTCAAACTCCTGGCCTCCTACCTTGGCTTCCCACAGTTCTGGCATGAGCTACTACACCTGGCCTCCCCCTTATTATTTTTAAAAACCTGAATGGAAGCATACTATATTTTCTACACTCCTTTCATGTAACTTATTTTAACAACCTGAGGACTTTTAGAGGCTGCATAGTATGTCTTAGTGTAAGATGTATCTTAGTTTATTTAAACAGTGATGGACATGTCCATGTTTCCAGTATTTTTTCTCACAAACAATGCAGTATTATGCCTTTGCCCACATTCACCATTGATTGCTATTGAGTATATCTGTAGTATCAAGAATGGGCATACTGAAAATGCTTCATGAAGTCCACTGAAGCTTCATATTATTCTGAAGTGATATTTCCCAAAGTGTTGGCTGGACTCTCAAGAGTTTGTGGTATAGGGTCCGGGAGGACTGGACACTTCCAAAGAGGCATAAGGTGCTACAGACTTGCCCAGCAGGTGGCATCAGAACAAAGCTGGCTATGGACCTTGTTAGTACAAATGATAGAACATTAAAAATGTAAAATCTCAACTGTAGCTCATTTATGCATATATTGGGGATGCTGAAAGGTTACCGATGTCTGATTCCTCTTCTGTGTCCTCAGCCCCCACCATAAAAATAGATAAATGCCTCTTTTTTTTTTGTATGCCCAGCACAGCTATATGATTTGAACAGTCTTGATAAGCAGGGTCACATTTGAGGAGATTTGCTAAGGGAAATAAAGATCCATCTGTGACACAAGAAACATGTTTTATGTGATTTCTGGGATTTTCCTGTGAAGATACTTTTTGTTTGTTTGTTTGTTTTACAGTGGATCTCACTCTGTCACACAGGCTGGAGTTCAGGAGTGCAATCATAGCTCACTGTGACCTTGAACTCCTGGGCTCAGGAGATCCTCTCTCCTCAGTCTCCCAAGTAGTTAGGACTACAGGTGCATGCCACCATGCCTGGCTCATTTTAAAATTTTTTGTAGAGACGAGTCTCACTATGTTGCCGAGGCTGGTATTGAACTCCTGGGCTCAAGCAATCCTCCTGCCTCAGCCTCCCAAAGTGTTGGGATTACAGGTGTGAACCGCAGTATCCAACCTATTATGTTTTTTGAAAAGAGATTTTTCTAATTATGTATATAATTAAAGCACCTTAAGTTTAGTGATTGCAATTTGAGAAACCAATGTCCTTTCTTATTAAAAAGGCCCTTGTACAGAATGTGCTCTATCTTCCTCACAAGATCTGGGGTCAAAGGAGAGATTTTGAAACATTATAGCAATGGCTTCTAGTTATTGAATAAAGAATGTCATTTGCTCCTCACAGGACCCCTTTCAGGGGGATTTTATATATTGGGAAACAGCCTCATGAGCTTTCTACAAACATCTTTGTCCTTAAGTCTTCCCATTTCAGCAATTGGCTGTACCACTCATCCAGCAGCTTTCAAAGTTAGAAACCTGGCAATCTTCCTTTAACATCCATTTCCCTTTCCCTCATTCCCCCATATCCAATTCTGTGTATTGGAGGTTTTCCCACCTCTAAACTTGAGAATCCATTTACCTTTTCTTCATCTCCTTTGCCATCATACTAGTCCAAGTGAAGCGTTTCATCGTCTCATTTGCAGTATCCTTTAGTTTACATTAGATTATCAATTTTTGTCCCCCTCCCAATTCAGTCTCTACTCATGAGCTAACATGAGTTTATTAAGTGTTCATTCTGACCATGCCATTCCTTGCTCAAAATTCTCTAGTGCCTTCCCAATGCCCTTACAATAAAATTCCTCATATGGCCTTTGTGGATCTGCACTCTACCTCTTCTCCTATTGCAACCAACCCTGTTACCTTTTTCTCTTTTCACACTGGTCTTCATTCTGTGCTGCAAACTGGCTGAGTTTCTTCCATCCTCAGGGCCTTTTGCACAAGTTCTTCCTTTGCCTTAGAATTCTTTCCTGGCCTGCACACCTCTTCTCACCTTTCCCTAAGCTAATGCCTTACCCTTTAGGTCTCATTTTAAACATCTCTTACCCAGGAAAAATTTCCCTGTCCAAACAAGTCTAGATTGGTCCCCCTTTGTTTGTTCTAACTGTTCTATATTTCTCCTTCTTAGCATTTATCACAATTCTTGATATGTTGTCCTTTTCATTTTCTCAGTCTCTATTATTGGAGTAGGTAATACATCCATATAGTACAAAATTCAGAGTGTATTAAAGGTATAGAGTAAAAAGTCTTCTCTTCCCTGTCTGCCTGCTACCCAGTTCTCCTCTTTAGAACCACTTTTAGCATTTTGAATATCCTTCCAGAAATATTTTCTAAGTATACAAGCAATTATGTATATAATATTCCTCTTTATTTTTGCCTTTTATTAATACAGATACTATATGCGTTTTCTGCACTTTATCTGTTAATAATGTATCTTGGCCATTATTCTATATTAATATGTAAATAGTTGCCTCTTTCTTTTTCATGCGCCATATAGTATGGACTTTAACCTCTCTCTAGGTTGGTTTTAGGCATTGGTTATTACAAATAATGCTGCATTGAATACCTTTGTATGTAAAGTCATTTCCCATGTCTATGCCTATAGAATAAATTACTAGAATTGAAATAATTAGGTTAAAGATTTTGTGCATTTTTAATTTTGATAGTTACTGCCAAACTGCTCTCAATGAAAGTTTTACCAATTCCCACTAGTGAATGCATTTGTCCTCACAATTATGTCAGTGAAATTTTTGTTCTTTGCCAATGCAAGAAATGGAAAGTATCTCTTGGAAACTAATTTGCATGTTTTTTTTCCTTGCACAGTTATATTTTCATATGTTAAAGAGCCATTTGTATTTCTTGGTGAACTGTTCATAAACTTTGCTTATTTATTATCTAATGTCTGACTATTTTGCTACACTCTAAATTCCCAATTCATACTGAAGTCTCGCCCTTGAAGTTTAGACGTACAATCTGCCTCTTCAGTGGTTTCCACACCAAAAAATCCAGTCTCCTGAATTTTATATGGGCCTAAGAGTCTTACTGAAAATTGGAAGTCTTAAGGTGTAGTCCATTTTATGCAGTGTGAGGCCTTTCATGTTCTGAAATGTACCACTCTTGACTGACTTTTTCTTCTTCACCCTTCCAGCACTGTGCCCTTATGAGCCAGAGAAATGTTCCCCTTTCTCCCAGGAAACGTTCTGACCTTACCCTGGTCCCTCAAGGACTCTCCTTCTCCCCCAAATTAACTTTCAAGGAGTTTCTCCAACCCAAAATGGCACCCTTCCTGAAAAGATTTCTAGTGGATACTGTTTTCTCTACCTCACTACAGATGTATTTTGCTGCTTGGCTCCCCTCTCTCCACTTTGCTATGGCAAACATTTTTTTCCAGAAATATATCAAATAAAATGAACATGTGGCCCCGTTTGGTGATTTTTGTTGGATCCCTGGTATTGATGTCTTCTAGTTTAGATAATTCCACTGTGGCAAGCTTTTATTCCTAGCATACAGCTCATGAGGAGAATGTAAGTCACTTGGTGTTATTAATGCTAAAATAGTAAACAAGAATACAAAATTTGCTAGATTAGAAGTGGATTTTTTTTTTCCAGGCCAGGCACAGTGGCTCATGCTTGTAATCCCAGCAGTTTCGGAGGCTGAGGCAGGCAGATTGCTTTGAGCTCACGAGTTCGAGATCGGCCTGGGCAACACAGCGAAACCCCATCTGTACAAGGGTAATTTTACAAAAAAACTAGCCAGGTGTGGTGGCGCACACCTGTGGTCCCAGCTACTGGGGAGGCTGAAGTGGGAGGATGGCTTGAGCCTGTGAGGCAGAGGTTGCCATGAACCCAGTTCATGCCATTGCACTCCAGCCTGGGTGGCAGAGTGAGACCTTGTCTCAAAAAAAAGAAAAAAAGAGAAGGAATGAATTAGCATGAATGAGAAAGGCATGATCTGCAGTCAGTCACCCATGGTCAAAGTTAGCAGATACCACCTCATTCTCAGAGTGAAGCAAAATCAGCCCAATGCTTTTGGCAAACTGTGGTTGCCTCCCTGTCATCATCATCTGGGCTCACTGTGGCTTGCCCTTCTGGCCTTGCCTCTGACCTTGCCATCTCTGGGGAGGCTTCTTTGCAAGCCCAAGCCTGGGCTCCCCCTCTCAGAACCATGTGCATACTTGTCCTGGAACTGGCTTTTTGCCTGAGCCTCCTGGAGGGCAGGGGCCATCTGGCACAAACCTGTATCCCAGCAGTTGCTAAATTAATGAACAAATACCAAGTCTTTCACAATGTAACTTGAGAGTGGAGGTAGTGGTAGTGGCAACTCCATCTGGGGGATGAGAGAAGGTGGAGGCTGAGTTTTGGGGGTGGCTTGCAAAAGAAGAGGAGAGACTATTAGCAGCTAAAGGAGTGGCCAGGGTAAACACCAAGCATTTTCCTGACTGGGGAGCTGTGGGTTTGTTTAAAGGTAGGGCTGAGTAAGGGGTGAAACCAGTGAGCAGGAGAGATGGCTAGTGCTGGACTGGAGTGAAAGGCATCTGTAGAGGCAGGAGACAGGATGGGGAGGGAGAGGAGTTGGCCTAGGACACGACAGGATAGCACTTATTTGAAGACTGGTGGGCAGGAGGAAAGGAAGGGGAGGGATTGAGAAATGACCTGGAGGTCCTCAGTCAGCTGGGAGAAGACCTGGAAGAGGGGGGATCAGCTGCTGTTGGGATGGAGAGGAGGGCCAGGAGAGGCAATGACTCACACGGAGGGAGGGTCGGGGATGGGGACTGGGTGGTGCGGGGGCAGGGATGGGGGCGGGAAAGACATACTCGCAGGAGATCAGAAGGCCCCGTGGCAACTTTGTGTAAGTCCTGGTTCAGTCAAGGAGAGGAATCCGAGGGGAAAGGCTGATTAGACCCATGGCCCACTCTGAGAGGAAGGGGTATTGTGTGGGTGCAGGAGGAAGAGCAGCTGGGAAGTAGGAGTGCCTGGGACTGGATCCAACTGCAAAGGGGGCAGATATGTCCCCAGGATCAGGGTAGGGACCCTCTAGGAAGGGGGTGTTCTGAGAGGGAGGTTGTGGGGAGCACTGTATAGGGGTCCTTGGAGGTGATTTCTGGGAAGGGGAAGTCTGGGGCAGGGCTGTGAGGAGTCAGAAAAGAAACTGTGAAGTCCATTCCTCACCCACCTCCTGAACCCTGGGGTCTGAGACCCTCAGGAAAGAGGGTTCAGTGGCACAGGAGGGTCCAGGGCAGGAGACAGAAAAGTGGCCTCTTAGGTCTTCTTGGAAAGGAACTCTGACCACCAGTGTGAATAGTCTCGCAGAAAGCTAAGCAGACACCCAGCGAAAGCCAGCCCCTCCCACTCTGGGAGAGGGGAGGGGCCAGCGGTTGCATGGGCAGCTTTCCTTGTGATGCCACAGGTCCTCTGGACACGCTGCTGCCTGGCCACACCTCCTTTCCCTTTCATCTTTCTCATCAACCAATGGGCTTGGGAGCATTGAGGCCATGCCCCTATTCTGTGTTCTAGTGCGGTCCTGGTTACTCCTCCTTTGGCTTAGTTGCACAGCTACCTGGTAGGTGACTGGAGGTGTTTAGCAATTTAGATTGCGCTGATGTGGCCCCAACCCCGCCTCCCTCCCCACTCCACCATGCAGGAAGAAACTTGACAGAGCAAATTGACTGCGCCAAGAAAAAGGTAAAAACCACCAGGTCGTAGCCCCCAACCCACCTGCAGACCTCCTCTGACAGCAGGACTACTGCCAGAGTCCGTGCCACTCCTGAGGCACACTGGGTTGGGCCCCCCTGGTGCCTCTGCACTCCCCCCACCAAAATATTGTTAGCCAGCCCTTTCCCCTCAGCAGCCCAGCCCCTATCCTTGACAGTCACCCCAGGGTAACCTTGGGCAGGTAACCCCTGGGGCTCCCTGCTCGAGACTCGGCCCTTACCTCCTGCCCCCACAAGCCTGACCTCCCTGGGCTCTTTGGGCTTGCATCTCCAAGGACTGAGACAACCACTTCTGGTGGTTGCCACTCACCTGGGGATGTGAGTTTTGGCTGGCCAGGTTCCTGGGGACAGGGGCCCCAAGGGGCAGTAGAGGGCAATTGTTAAGATTGCTGGGTACTGGTAAAGAATTCTGGGTTTGAATCCTGCCGCTCCGTCTGCTAGGGATATGATTTAGTGCAAGTTACTTGAGCTCTTTGGGCCTCTCTTTTCATAGCTGTATAATAAAGATGGTATTGTTTGACTTCCATTTGTGAAGTTTAAATGAAATTTGTTATTGTTCTTTTATGTGAATCCTAGTACATCGCCTGCTGCAAACACACAGGACACCCAGGAAGTGATCATTGCTGTTTGATTTTCCTCATCCCCAGTCTCAAAGGGAAGCCAGACCAATGAGAACAGCCACTTGCCATCAAGTTGTACCTTTAGGAGTCACTGAAAGGGCCCCAGCGTGTGGTGAGGAGAGCCCCAGGCACTAGGAGTAAGAGAAGATCTTACTTGCCACCAGCTTGCTGGGTAACCACAGAAAAATCACTATTTCCTCTGGGTCTCAGTTTTCTCCTCTATAACATGATACTGGATAAGATCCGTGTCTTTCAAACTTGTTTTTCAGCTGGAGTCCCCTTAGTTCAAGTGAACCCTTACTCAGAAGTCTGTTTTTTTTTTAATGGAGGTGGAGGTCTGGAACTCTACCAGATTCATCGCCCATGTCCTGGGTCTGAGGAAAGGGGTCCAGTGAGCGTATTAAGAGCTGCATTGGTCAGGTGACTCCACTCTGTGACTGCATTGGTCAGGTGACTCCACTCTGTGATATATCTATTTGTTCCTGCCCCTGGCAAGGCAGCAGGTGGCCATTTGGAAGAATGGCACAGGCCATGGTTTTAATCTCCTTTGCTCTTTTTCAGCATTTTGTTTCCCTGAACCCACATCTTCCTCCTATCCTGACTTTCTTGCTTCTCTCTAGGCCACTTCTGTCTTTCTCTCCCTGTCCTGGTTTTTCTCTTGTCACCTCCTGTAGATTCAGGACATTCTGAAGGTGCTGGTGTCCAACCTTCACCATTCCAATGGGGGTAGTGCTCCCCCATTGGGCAAGTGGAAGGCAAGGCAGTGCCCGGACCCCTCTCTGGCTTGCTGTCTCCAGCTGTGCATGTTTCTGAGACTTCTCTGGTTTGGGGGATACTTTGCCTCTGGCTTATTTTTATTTTGCTGGCATTATCCTTCAGCCTGTTTATGTCTGCTTCTTCACCTGCTTGATTGATTGGGTTTTTTCCTTCCCTGCATCTTTTATCATCTTGGAAATGGTGAGACATACCTTAAAATTTAAAAGTAATTTGGGAATAATGTACAGAACAGGCATGTGGGATTTGGGGCTTTTGTTTTGTTTTGTTTTTGAGACAGAGTCTTACTCTGTCACCCAGACTGGAGTGCAGTGGTGTGGTGCAATCCTGGCTCAATGCAACCTCTGCCTCCCAGGTTCAAGCGATTCTCTTGTGTTAGCCTCCTGAGTAGCTGGGATTACAGGCACCTGCCACCACGCCCAACTAATCTTTGTATTTTTAGTAGAGACGCAGTTTCACCATGTTGGACAGACTGGTCTTGAACTCCTGATCTCAAGTGATCCACCCACCTCAGCCTCCCAAAGTGCTGGGATTACATGCGTGAGCCACCGTGCATGGTCTCTTGCTGTTTTTATACTTTCTCTATATCCATATAGAGATGTTTCCCATGTAAGTTTTTGTTTCTTTGAATTTCTCATTTTTATTACCCCTGCATCATCTGCTACCCAGAAGGATCTGGAGGTAAGAGGCCCTGGGCCAGGGTGCAGTGACCCTGCAGGCCAGCCCTCCAACCTCCTCTCACAGCAGGAGCTGGGTACCCCTCTGCCAGCTGAACAGTCCACACACACCCCAGTCCTAATGATTGTTCTCTCTACCTTTCCCCGCAGTCCTCCTCCAACTCCTCCTCTCTGCGTGCGCCTCAGAGCCGGTACCAAGAACTGGAAGTAGCCCTGGACTCAAGCTCCACAACAATCAATCAACTCAATGAAAATGTAGAATCATTGGTAAGAGTCCAGTGGAGTCTCCTGATTCCACGCTGCCAATCTTGGGCCTTAGTTTCCCCTTGGGGCTCTGAAGAAAGGGGCTGAGGGACCCTGGTGCCAAGGGCAAATGGGGAGCTGGGGCACCCAGGCCTCACGTGGAGGGACCTCAGAGCAAGGAGCATGCAACATGGCTCTTCTGTCACTCCCCTCTTTGCTGACTCTCTTCTTCAGACATCCCTGCTTCAGTCCTTGCCACACACACCCTGGGGTTGTCACCTCTTAGAGAAGCACTAGTCTGACTGGTTGTCAGGGGCCCTGTATTTCTGCCCTGACTCAGTCTCTAATTTGCCCTTGAGTCTGGTCAAGCCACCTCTCCTCCTTGGGCTCATGTTTCCAAAGGAGATAGAGAGTGTCAAAGGTCTCTGTTTGCTCTGAGAGTCTGAGATTTGGGACCCTAGAATGGAAACCTCAGGGCCAAGGGCTCCCGTCTGTCCTTTTCTGTCCTGTATCTCTGCTGTGAAGACCCGTACCTGGCCTGTATGTGTTCAGTAAATGTTTGTTGAATGAACACATCTTTCTAAATCACAAGCTGGCAGAAGTGTGGGCCTTTCTCAGACTCCATCTCTAGAGGTTTATGTTACTGTCCTTTTGAGAGAATCCAGATTCAGACTTTGAGTTCTGTGGCTGTGGGCAAAAACCAACAAAGACCCAAATCCTCTGTCTTTGGGAGCTTGAGGAGAGTTGACCAGTTCGTGTTGCCATTGGGTCTGAGAACTTTGCCTTTAAAATCCATTCCTGGTCCCTGCCTACAACTTCCTGGTCTGGGGAATAGAGTTGAGGGGGCCCCCCTCAGTCACCTGAATTTGACTCTCCCCACAGAAACAACAGAAGAAACAAGTGGAACATCAGCTGGAAGAAGTAACATGTTTGTTTGTTTTTTTTCTTTTTCTCACGATATAATGCTGGGTTTGGGGGGAATCTCATGACTGCTGCGTTTGGGGGGCACTCAAATGTAGAGGTGCCAGTCTCATGTCGCCCACTCCCAGCCTGGGGAAGAAGGCTCACCCCTCAGATTCTACCCCATCCTTCCAGGTTATCCCCTGGTAACCTGGTCCCATGGGTGGGCCTGTCCTGGGGCATTGGTGGCATGCTGGGGGCATGTCTCTTGCTGTGCCATCTCTTTCTCCCCCGGGTAAGAGCTCTGTCTTCCTCTTCCTACAGGAAAAGAAAGCAAACTATGGAAATACACAGAGAACAAATGGAGCAGTTAGAGGTGAGTGGAGGGTGGGGAGTTTTCTCCTGTCCTCCCAAGAATGTTTCTTTCCTTATCTTTTCTGTCCTTCAGCGCTTGCTTGGCTTTTCTCCCAAAGGTTCAATTCCAGACAATCAACATCCTCATGTTGGAAAAGGCAGACTTGAAGACCACAGTTTACCATACTAAACGTGCCGCCACTCCTTTGAGGGTGGGAATCTGGCACCCTGTTATCCTTCAACCTAGCACTTGACAGGTCTTTAGGGGGAGTCCTTTGGGCCCTATCTCAACCTCTTTCATTACAGGAGAATCCAAGGATCTGGCCAGCCACCTGCAATATTCCTTGCAGCGTATTGGAGAGTTGGAGCAGGCTCCCTCTGCTGTCTCCATGCAGCAGCAGGAAGAGGACAGGGTGAGTCCAATGAGCTACCCTGTCCCCTGGCAGCCTGGCTTCCCAGATGCAGGAGTGAGCCTAAAGGTCCCTTCTGCAGGATGCAGTGTCCTGCCCAGAAGGCAGCATGCTCATTTCTCACTGCTTTTGTGTATGGTTGTTAGAGGCAGCCTGGGGCTGAGTCAGCTGCTGTGGGTGAGTTGGGGGCACTGTGGGGAGAGAGCACTGGACGCAGAGCTCGGAGGCCACACAGCAGCTCGAGGACTGGATGGTGAAGATAAGAAGTTTCGATCTGGGGAGCCCAGGCCATTCCACACAGTGCCCCTTAAAAGGGCAAGGGGTAGGCTCAATATACAACTCGGTCAGTAAAGATCAAGTCATTTCCAAGCCCGTGGTCTGGTTTTTAAAAGAACTGTTCCACACAGTCCTGGAATAGGAGAGGCTGCGGGAGTGGGAGGAGAGGCTGCGGGAGCAGGAGAGGCTGCTGGAGCAAGAGAGGCTTTGGGAGCAGGAGGAGAGACTGCTGGAGCAGGAGGGGCTGCGGGAACAGGGAGAGAGGCTGAGAAAGCAGGAAGTAGAGGCTGCTGGAGCAGGAGGAGAGGCTGAGGAACAGGAGGAGAGGCTGTGGGAGCAGGAGAAGAGGCTGTGGGAGCAGGAGAAGAAGCTGAGGGAACAGGAGGAGAGGCTGAGGGAGCAGGAGGAGAGGCTGAGGGAGCAGGAGAAGAGGCTGTGGGAGCAGGAGGAGAGGCTGAGGGAGCAGGAGAAGAGGCTGTGGGAGCAGGAGGAGAGGCTGGGGGAGCAGAAGAGGCTGTGGGAGCAGGAGGAGAGGCTGAGGGAACAGGAAAAGAGGCTGTGGGAGCAGGAGAGGATAGGTTGCTGGAACTGGAGCAGAAAGCCAAGCTCTGGGGCGAGCAGGCAGAGACACACATGCAAACCATGCAGAATGACTGCACCACCATCAGCCACACACTCTCCCAGAACCACGAGCTTGACGAGCAGCTGGGCGAGGCACAGTACGACTTCCAGGAGCTGGTGGGTTGCCCCACCAGGGGAGCCTGCCCTCCTCCCTGGCCCTCCATGCCTTTGTTTCCCCACCTGTAAAATGGGCATATGTAGCCCTCACATGAACTGGTACTTCTAAAGGAACCTGTGAGCCAGAGCCCTGCTCTGATGGCTGTGAGAGAGAGGGGATGATGTTTCTAACCTGCCTCCACCCTTCCCCGTGACATGGGAGGCAGACATCAAGTTCTGGGGTCTCCAGCTGCAGTGGGTGGCTGCTGATTGCTTCTCTTTGTCCAGAACAGTGAGAACAAGAGTGCACTGCAGTTGGAGCAGCAAGTAAAGGAGCTGCAGGAGAAGAAGCTGAGCGAGGTGAAGGAGATGGTAACCTCCGCCCCATCCAAGAAGGGCTGGGAGGCGGGCACCAGCCTCTGGGGAAGGGAGGTGTGAGGCCAAAGGCAGCTCCAGCCTGGGGGCAGGCGATGCCAGCACCCTTCAGGGCAGTCCTGTGACTGTTTCTTGCTTTCTGCCCTCTGACTTTTAGAGGTGGGTAGCCCTGGGTTCCTCCCAGGTCTGGACATTATAATCCCAGCTAGAGGCGTGGAGCCTCCCAATCAGAGGGGAAGAGACAGTGGTATAAGAGGCTCTTGTACCGGGGCTGGTGGCTCATGCCTATAATCCCAGCACTTTGGGAGGCTGAGGCAGGAGAATCACTTGAGGTCAGGAGTTTGAGAACAGCCTGGCCAACATCGTGAAATCTCATCTCTACTAAAATTACAAAAAAAAAAAAAAAAAAATTTAGCCAGGCATGGTGGCACATGCCGTTAATCCCAGCTACTCAGGAGGCTGAGGCATGAGAATCGCTTGAGCCTGGGAGGTGGAGGTTGCAGTGAGCTGAGATTGCACCACTGCACTCCAACCTGGGCCACAGAGTGACACTCTTGTCTCAAAACAAAACAAAACAAAAAAGCCTCCTGAGATTCAAAGTGGATTCCGGCCCGGGTTCCACTGGTCACTATTCAACTACTTTGCATCTCTAAGTCTCTGTTTCTCTAACTTCAAAAGGAAGTTAGCATTTTTCTTGCAGAGGTGCTGAGGATTAAATGAGATAATACATGGAAAGCATTAGGCTTGTAGCACACTTAGCAGATGGTGGTTGGCTCCCTCTGGTTTTCCACCAGTCTGTGGCCTACAGTTTAAATGGTAGGAAGAAGGAGGTGAGATTTGAGGCTGGGGAAGGAGGCATGGGGTTCTAGGCAAGGGAGGAAGTCTCTAAGGCCTGGAGCAAGGGGCCAGGGACCTGGGCAGGTGACAGAGCCCCACAGTGCTCTTGCTACCCTATTAATGGGCCCAGAATCTGGAAGCCAGTCACCACGTGCCCTCATGCCCAGGGTCTTCCTGGTGGTGGAGCAGCAGCGAGACTAGTACCTGGGTCACCTGCAGCAGTACGTGGCCACCTATCAGCCGCTGACCTCTGAGAAGGGGGTGCTGCACAAGCAGTTACTGCAGACCCAGCTCGTGGACCCGCTGCAGCAGCAGGAAGCTTGGGGAAAACCGGTGGCTGAGATGGCCTGCCAAAACTGCAGGAGACCCAGGGGAGGGAGTTGCTGAGGACAGAGCCCCAAGAGGGACGACCTGGCATCTTCCGTGCCTTCTCTGTTTCCCATCCCCTTAGGAGCGCCTAGAAGCTGCCAGCCAGCAGAAATAGCAGCTAGAGGCCCAGTTGAGCCTCATGGCTATCCCTGGAGAAGGTACAGGAGACCACTCAGAGGAAGAGGAGACAGCCCCAGGAGGAAGGGGGGACTGTTAGCAGCATAGGATTGAGGGGTTGGAAGAGACCTTTAGAACAGCTGGTCATTATGCCGACCGGGTGTCTGCACTAAGCTCGGCATGAATATGGTGACCTCCTGGGATCAGGGGGCCACCAGGTTGCCTAAGGATGAGTGAACTGGCCCAGATCAGAAAGGGAGCAGTTCAGAATTCCCACACTGACTGGTAGCAGGACTGTGCCTGGGCAATATAGCAAGATCTTGGTTCTTAAAAGGAAAAATAAAGAACAGCAGCTCATTCCCCTCTGGGGAGGGCCTGGCTCAGGGTTACACAGTGAGGGTGGGGAGAGGTGGGCCCGCAGTACCTCCCTAGTTGGGTTGTCTGAGGACCCCTCTGGCCACCTCCCCACAGGAGATGAAGGAGGACATCTGGATGGTGAGGAGGAGGAGGTGCCTCAGCCCATGCCGAGCATCGTGGAGGACCTGGAGAGCCGGGAGGCCATGGTGAACTGATACCCCCTGCACCTCCTTTGCCACCTTCCTCTGTGGTCCCTCCCAGACTCCCTTATGCTCTTGGTTTCCCCACCTTCTGATTTCTTATCCCTTCCAGGAGACAGTGGTCAGACACCATTTCACCTGTGACCAAGAGGTGCACTCTCTGAG
>NW_022680769.1:0-79880 GCF_009764315.1 Trachypithecus francoisi
TTTGGGTCTTATGCACTTGTTTATACGTGTCACTGCGAAGTGATATTTCACTATTAAACTGCATGAAAGACCATGAATCAATCAACCTAAGAAAGGGCCAATCAGACTGATAGAAGATAGCTCAGATTCTTTTTAATTCACATGACTTCAGTAACCTTTGGTAAGATTAATCTGGTAAATTTAATCTTAAAATTCTCCTCAATAGTTTAAAATCTTAAAGCCAATGTTAAATTAAAATCTCAGTTTTTTATCCTGGAAATTTCGGTTATTCAAAGTTAAAATAGCAGGAGTGTAAAATGTGTTTTTGGTGAAGCTTATAAAACACAAATGTGGATTTTGCTAAAGAAAATGTCACTTTTTCCTAGTTAGAAAACTATTTGAGTCACTTTAAAATATATATATTCTTTATATGTAAATATATACATAATATACACATATAAAACTAAATGAATAAAAGAAAAAAAAATTAAACACAGGGTACACCTGTGGTGACCAGAAGATCCTCAATGTGGCTTAAAGGCAAAACCAAGTAACTATTAAACCATAGGATATAATGTAAAGGAATTGTTCCATATTGTAGGTTAGTATCAGATTCTTGAGCTGTACTATAATGAACTGTAAACATAATTACTTTAAGAACAAAATCCTTAATTGTAAATTCTGCAGAATAAAAGCACTTGTTTGGGTTGATGCAGGACCTGCAGGTCACTATTAAACAATCACTGATGAGTATATGTGATCCAAGTGCACACGAGGTTATGCCCACAACCAATCTAGTGGACCGGATAAATACCACTGTAAGGTCTATTCACTCTGAGAAGGGGACTACCCAACTCTCCCTACAAAGTATCAAATGGAGCACCCCAGATGAAGCAGTTAATATGCTTCATATGCAAGCCCTGTGGAACTGGCTTTTATGATGTCTGGGATATTTCCCCAGCAATATGACTATTTCTTAGGAATCCCAGTGTAAAAAACTGCAATTTTATTTCACATTGGCTTGAAGATTTTAACTATTGAAGAGAATTTTAAGATTAAATTTACCAGGTTAATCTTACCAAAGATTACTGAAGTCATGTGAATTAAAAAGCATCCGAGCTAGCTTCTATCAGTCTGATTGGCCATTTCTTTAGGTCAATTGATTCATGCTCTTCTTGTAGAACAGAAGATGGCTTCCTGTTCTGATAGCTGATGACTTGACTGACATTCACCCCTTACCCCAGCGCCTGGACCAATTTCCTTATATGGTGCTCTCACTATTTTCTTTTTTTCTTTTGTATGAGACAGAGTATTGCTCTGTCACCCAGGCTAGAGTGCAGTGGTGCGATCTCAGTTCACTGCAACCTCCGCCTCCTGGGTTCAAGTGATTCTCCTGTCTCAGCCTCATAAGTAGCTGAGATTACAGGCATGTGCCACTATGCCCAGCTAATTTTTGTATTTTTAGTAGAAACAGGATTTTGCCATCTTGGCCAGGCTAGTCTCAAACTCCTAATCTCATGATTCACCCGCCTCAGCCTCCCAAAGTGCTGGGATTACAGGCATGAGTCACTGTTCCTGGCCACTCTATTTTCAATGTCTCTTTTGGTTACCTTTCAAAATGTTCAACAATTAGACATATACCTCATTTATTTATTTTTAATTGTTTCTGTTTTTAGGTTTAAGGGATATATGTGCAGGCCTGTTACATGGGTAAATTGCATGTCACTGGGGTTTGTTGTACAAATGAGATCATCACCCAGGTGGTGACCACAGTACCCAATAGTTTTCTGACCCATAGCCTCATGCCACCCTCCCCACTCAAGCAGGCCCCAGTGTCTACTGCTCCCATCTCTGTCTGTGTGTATTTAATGTTTAGCTTCCACTTATAAGTGAGAACCTGGGGTATTTGGTTTCCTGATGCTGCATTAATTCATTTAGGATAATGGCCTCCAGTTGCATCCATGGTGCTAGAAAGGACATGGTTTTTCTTCTACGGCTATGTAATATTTCATGGTATATATGTACCACATTTTCTTTATCCAGTCCACTGCTGATGGGCATCATATATGCAACTTCAAACTATACTACTAGGCTACAGTAACCAAAATAGCATAGTAGCTTTACAAAAACAGACACACAGATCAATGGAACAGGTTAGAGAACACAGAAATAAAGTCACACACCTACGACCACCTGGTCATCAACAAAGTCAACAAAAATGAGCAATGTGGAAAGGACTCCCTATTCAATAAATGATCTGGGATAACTGGCTAGCCATATGCAGAAGATTGAGTCTCTGGCCCCCTACCTTTCACCATATACAAAAATTAACTCAACATGGATTAAAGATTTAATATAAGACCTCGAACTATAAAAATCCTAGAAGACAACCTAGGAAATACTCTTCTCAATATCAGCCTTGGCAAGGAATATTTGGCTAAGTTTCCAAAAAACCAATTGCAGCAAAAACAAAAATAGACAAGTGGTACCTAATTAAACTAAAAGCTGGGAGTCTGAGGCGGGCAGATCACAAGGTCAGGAATTCAAGACCGGCCTGACCAACATGGTGAAACTCCATCCCTAATAAAAATATAAAACTTAGCTGGGCGTGGTGGCACATACCTGTAATCCCAGCTACTCAGGAGGCTGAGGCAGGAGAATCGCTTGAACCCAAGAGGCAGAGGTTGCAGTGAGCCCAGATCACACCACTGCACTCCAGTCTGGGTGACAGAGTGAGACTCTGTCTCTAAATAAATAAATAAGTAAATAGTAAAATAAAAGCTAAAACACAACAAGACAAATTATCAACAGAGCAAACAGACAACCTACAGAATGGGAGAAGATACAAATGATGTATCCGACAAAGGCCTAATATCCAGAATCTACAGACAACTTAAACAAATGGAGCTTAAACAGAACCCTTACTACGTAGCAGGTTCTGTATGCATAAGCCTCTCTTGGTTCTTATTTTGGTGGCCTCTGTTTACTTACACAAAGAGAAAGAACTGCTATTCCCATAAATCATGGCTTTGAAAATGGTCACAGTTCCCTGGTTGCGCTTGCTCATGCCTGTAATCCCAGCACTTTGGGAGACCGAGGTGGGTGGATCACGAGGTCAGGAGATAGAGGGCATAATGGCCAACACAGTGAAACCCCATCTCAACTAAAAATACAAATAATCAGCCAGGAGTGTGGCATGTACCTGTAATCCCAGCTACTCAGGAGGCTGAGGCAGGAGATTGCCTGAACCCGGGACGTGGAGGTTGCAATGAGTCTGATCATGCCACTGCACTCCAGCCTGAGCAACACAGCAAGACTCCATCTCAAAAAAAAAAAAAAAAAAAAAAAAAAGAAAGAAAGAAAGAAAAAAGAAAAAAAGAAAAGAAAATGGTGACAGAAAGTTATAACAGTTGGATGATCTTTGCATTTATGTTAATGTGGTGGTGGCAGTATATGGGGCAGCAACATTTTGTTGTAGGCAAAGATGTTAAATTTGATTGTGGAAGAAAGGTGTATGTTATGGATGAGATGTCAGAAGACAGAAGATAGGAGGCATTTGTTCGTTTTTCTGGCCACTCAGTACCTTTCAAAGATTTTTGAAATTTTTTTGAGACAGGGGCCCACTCTGTTGTCCAGGCTTGAGTGCAGCAGTGCTGTCACAGCTCACTGAAGCCTCAGACTCCTGGGCTCAAGCGATCCTCCCACCTCATCCTCTCAAAATGTTGGCATGACAGGCATGAGCCATACTCCCTGTCCATTTTGAACATTTTTGCCAGATCTAGGAAATTTCTTCAGTTCCTTGGCTCTTTTGAAGTAGGGCATGTGACTAAGCCTTGTATCTAAGTTTCACCAATGAAACTCATATCAAGATATTTTAAAATTCATCAACTTAAGGTTTCAAATGGAATTTGTTTTGTGGGCAAGGGTGGAGGTAGAGGTTCTGGCTTTCACAGGCAAGCGTAGTTGCTCATGTACATGTATCAGGTGCAGACAGCACATCCGTGTGTCAACAGTGGCAATTCCCATATTTCTTGTGCCAGCAGGAGAGGCAAGTGACTTACTCACTGTATCTGTCCCATGGCATAATTTTGGGCATAGTTCCTAGAAGCCTAACTGTGAGCCTGGATTTCTATCCCTCCCAATAATTCTGTGAGCTACCTACGTTTTTGGGTTAATTATGCAGAGGCTGGGACTGCTGCTGTCAACGGAAAGCCTTGAATGTTCAAGTATTAAACAATAAAACAGGCCAGGCCTGGTGGCTCACACCTGTAACCCCAGTGTTCGCAAGACTGGGGAGGGTGGATCGCTTCAGCCCAGGAGTTTGAAACCAGCCCGGGCAACATGGCACAACCCAGTCTCTACAAAGAAATACAAAAATTAGCTGGGCATGGGGATGTGCACGTGTAATCCCATCCACTTCAGAATCTGGGGAGGGAGGATCATCTGAGCCCAGGGAGGTCAAAGCTGCAGTGTCATGAATGCACTATTGCACTACAGCATGGGTGACAGAGCGTGACCATCTCAAAAAAAAAAACAAAAAACCAAACATTAAAAATCATATATCTCCTCCCTTTAACCCCCCGCCCTCCAGCTTTTGGTTGTTTTACAGGTATTTCATTATTGGATGATGGTATTCACTTGAGTGACTAGTAGGGTAGGACACAAATACAATTGGTATCTTAATTGAATTGGGGGAATTGTTTCATTAAAACTGCATAAAACTGGCTGGGTGCCACGGCTCATGCCTGTACCCAACACTTTGAGAAGTCAAGGCAGGCAGTCACTTGAGGCCTGGAGTTTGAGACCAGCCGGGCCAACATGGCGAAACTCCGTGTCTACTGAAAATACAAAAATTAGCTGAGCATCATGGCCAGCCTGGCCAAGATGGTGAATCCCCATCTCTAATAAAAATACAAAAATTAGCCAGGCGTGGTGGCACGCAACTGTAGTCCCAGCTACTTGGGAGGCTGAGGCAAGAGAATTGCTTGAACCTGGGAGAAGGAGGTTGCAGTAAGCTGAGATCATGCCACTGCACTCCAGTCTGGGCAACAGAGTGAGACCCTGTCTCAGGAAAAAAAAAAAAAAAAAAAAAGAGTATAGGAGAGAAAAAAAAAGGCCAAGAAGTTAGGAAATTCCTGTGAAGGTCACAACCTAAGCCCTCTGGTGCATGGTAGGGTCGAGGGAAGGGTGTTAATCAAGACTACAGAGAACTTCCCCTCTGCAATACCTTACCTCTATCTCAACAGAGCTACAGTATAAAAATTGGATTCCAACTGAGAGAGCTGAAAGACAGTCTCCATTTAAGAAAGAACTGTTAAGGAAACCCCAACACAAAAGAGAAAACATGAATAAAGACTAGAAGAATTGAAGCTGCAACACCAACAGCACACAATGAACACGGCCTAACTCCTAGGCAGATGAACCTCAAACTTTACACTGAATGTGTATTCACCTCAGTTCCTATTATGGGATACATCATGTCCAGCTTTTTCTAACAAAAATTACAAGGCATGTTGAAAATAAAACAAAACATCTTCCAAAAAAAAAAAAAAGCAAGCATTGAAACCAGACCCAGATAAGGCAGAGGTTTTGGAATTATCAAGCTGTGACATTAAAATAACTGTGATACTGTGCTAAGGGTTTAATGTAAAAAGTGTACAACTTGCCACAAAATTGGCAACACCAGATGGGTGATATGAGCATAGATATGGAAATTCTAAGAAAGAATCAAAAAGAAATGCTAGAAATCAAAGATACTGTATTAGACATAAAGAATGCCTTTAGGCCGGGCACGGTGGCTCAAGCCTGTAATCCCAGCACTTTGGGAGGCCGAGACGGGTGGATCACGAGGTCAGGAGATCGAGACCATCCTGGCTAACACAGTGAAACCCCGTCTCTACTAAAAAATACAAAAAACTAGCGGGCGTGGGGGCGCCTGTAGTCCCAGCTACTCGGGAGGCTGAGGCAGGAGAATGGCGTAAACCCGGGAGGCGGAGCTTGCAGTGAGCTGAGATCCGGCCACTGCACTCCAGCCTGGGTGACAGAGTGAGACTCCGTCTCAAAAAAAAAAAAAAGAATGCCTTTAGTGGTCTCGCCGGTAGACTAGGAAAATCAAGGAAAGAATCAGTAACCCTGAAGCTGAGTCAACAGAAACCTCACAACTTGAAATGAAAAGAGAGGGGAAAAAAGTGAAACCAAATATCCAAGAACTCTGGGACGATTACAAGGTGTAATATACATGTAAAGAGAATACCAGAAGAAGAAGACAGAAATGACCAACAGAACTATTTGAAAATTAATCACTTACAAATTTTCTAAATAAATGGCAGACCCAAACTACAAGTCCCAGAAGCTCAGAGAACACTAATGAAGATTAAGTATGGAAAAAACCTACCCCTAGGCATATTATATCCAAACTGCAGAAAACAAAAGACAAAGAGAGATTATTGAAAGTAGCCAGAGGGGGAAACCACCTCACCTAAAAAGGAACAAGGAGAATAATGACAATGTATAATATTTCTCTTCAGCAATCACACAAACAAAGAGTAAAATGTTTAAGTTGTTAAAACAAAAAACAAAACAAAAAACCACACAGCTAGAATTTTGTATCCAGTGAAATTACCCTTCAAAAGTAAGGGAAAAACAAAGACTTTCAGAGACAAAAACTGACTGAATTTACCACCAATAGACCTACATTTCAAGAAATGTTAAAAGAAGGTCTTCAGAGGGAAGGAAAATGACATAAGTCAGAAATACCAAATCATGGCCAGGTATGATGGCTGTAATCCCAGCACTTTGGGATACTGAGGTCAGGAGTCTGTGACTAGCCTGGCCAACATAGTGAAACCCTATCTCTACTAAAAATAAAAAATTAGCCAGGAGTGGTGGCACGTACTTGTAATCCTAGCTACCCGCGAGGCTGAGGCAGGAGAATTGCTTGAACCCAGGAGGCGGTGTTTGCAGTGAGCTGAGATAGCGCCATTGCACTCCAGCGTGGGTGACAAGAGTAAGACTCAGTCTTAAAAAAAAAAAAAAAGAAATTACAAATCTTTGTAAAGAAGGGAAGAGAATGGAAAGTCATTTGTGGAGGAATAAAGATAAGATTTTTTTTAAAACCTAAAGTATTATATTGAATTATTAATCAGGAATAAACTAACTTTTCCTGTATCTATTCAATGTTCTACTGACAAAAAGATTAGAAAAGAAGCATTGAAAGTGTCTCTATTTGCAAAGTTTTTAAGGTTCTACTTGCTTTTTACAAAGTATTTTCTTTTTTTTTTTACAGACAGGTTCTTGCTTTAAAAAAGATAGCCTCAAACTCCTGGGCTCAAGCAATCCTCCCACTTCAGCCTCCCAAGTAGCTGGGACTACAGGTGTGTGCCACCATGCCTGGCTAATTTTATTTCTTGTAGAGACAGGGTCTCACTATGTTGCCTAGGCTTGTTTCGAACTCCTGGTCTCAAGTGATTCTCCCTCCTCAGCCTCTAAAAGTGCTGGGATTATAGGAGTGAGCCACCATGGCTGGCTTGTTTACACAGTAATTCTAAGCCATATACAATACAGCCACAAGAACTAATGAGTGAATCCACCAAGGTCACAAGATGAAGGCTAAGACATAAGAAACAATTGGTCAAGCATGGTGGCTCATGCCTGTAATCCCAGCACTTTGGGAGGCCAACGTGGGCAGATCACCTGCCGTTGGGAGTCTGAGACCAGCCTTACCAACATGGAGAAACTCCATCTCTACTAAAAATATAACATTAGCAGGGCTTGGTGGTGTGTATGCCTATAATTCCAGCTACTAGGGAGGCTGAGGCAAAAGAATCGCCTGAACTTGGGAGGCAGAGGTTGCAGTGAGCCAAGATCAAGCCATTGCACTCCAGCTCTGGCAACAAGAGTGACACTCTGCCTCAAAAAACACACACATACACACAAACACACACAACACACACACACACAAATTCTGTTTTCCTATATCAGCAACAAACATTTTAAAATAAAGTTTAAACAAAAACAATTCCATATATAATAGCCTCAAAACATAAAATATTTAGGAATAAATCTTACAACAGATGTGCAAGACCAGTATATGGCCAACTGAGTCACATAACTGAAAGACGACCTACATAAATATGAAGACAGATAAAACAGTCAGGGCACAGTGTTTCACACCCATAATCCAAACACTCTGGGAGACTGAGGCTGGAGGGTTGAACCCAGGAGTTCAAGACTAGCGTGGGCAACATGGCCAAGCCCCCTATCTACTAAAGATACAAAAAATTAGCCAGGTGTAGTGGCAAGCGCCTGTACTCCCAGCTATTCAGGAGACTGAGGTGGGAGGATGATTTGAGCCTGGGAGGCAGAAGTTGCAGTGAGACAAGCTCTCACTGCTGTACTCCAGCCTGGGTGATAGAACCAGACCCTGTCTCAAAAAAAAAAAAAAAAAAAAAGATAAAACATATTTATGAATCTGAAAATTGAACATTGTTACATTTCAAGTATTCCCAAATTTGTCCAAGCATAGTAAGAGCAGACTTTGAAACATAAACTTAAGAATATCCAAAGCCTTCTAGATAAGAAGAGTCTAATTGGGAGGCCAAGGCGGGAGGATCACCTGAGCTCAGCAGTTCAACACCAGCCTGAACAAAATAATGAGATCCCCACCTCTACAAAAAAAATTTTAAACTAGTAGGGCAGGGTGGTACATGCCAGTAGTCCCAGCTACTCAGATGGGTGAGGTGGAAGGATCACTTAAGCTCAGCAGGTCAAGGCTGCAGTAAGCTGTGATCATGTACTCCAGCCTGTGAAACAGAGTGAGACCCTCTTTCAAAACATAAAAAGAACAGAGTTGTAGTGGACATATACAACTTGGTTTTAGAACTTAGGAGTTAGCCGTTAGCTAGATAATGTGATATTGGTACAGGCAGTCACTGATGAGCTTTAACGTGCCACAAGAATCACCTAGATTTCTTGTCAAACACAAACTGCTGCATCCTGCACCTAGAGTCTCTCAATTAGTAAGTTTGAAGAGGAGGCAGAGAATCTGCTTTTCTAAAAGATTCCAGGTGATGATATGAGGTTAGATAACTAGATCACTGAACCAGAACAGAGATGAGAAATAGACACAAGTTTACACATCAATATAGCTTTTGATAAATGTGCTGAACAAATCCAGTAGGGAAAAGAAGTTGGGTTTTATTTTGGGGTTTGTTTGTTTGTTTGCTTTATGTAGAGACAGGGTCTCACTATGTCACCCAAGATGGTCTCAAACTCTACTAGGATTATAGACGGGAGTCACTGTGCTGGCCAAAAACCTTTTTTAAATGGTACTAGAATAACTGGATATTCACAGAGGAAGAAATGAGTCCTGACACCTACTCACCCCACATCTTAAAAATTAACTCAAAATGGAGATAGAACAGAAAAATAAACATTACACAATATCATGAAAATATAGGCAAAAATCTTTGCCACTTTGGGATAGGCATAGATTTCTTATAATGGACACAAAACCTACAAATCATAAAATGGAAATTTATAAACTGGAATGTATCAAGTTAAAAATGTTTGCTCCCTGTGAAACATTGTTAGTCAAGTGAATAAATAAGCTACACTCTGGGACTCTGTAGTCCCAGCTGCTTGGGAGGCTGAGGCATGAAAATTCCTTGAATCCCAGAGGTGGAGTTTGCAGTGAGCTTAGATCCCTCCACTGTACTCTAGCCTGGGTGACAGAGTGAGACTCTGTCTCCAAAAAAAAAAAGAAAAGAAAAACAGAACTTGTGTCCAAAATAAAGAACTTTTACATTTGAAATATAAGATATTAATGTGATTTTAACAAATACTCCAAGACATGTAGATGCCCAGGAAGTGCACGTAAGTGCAGTGAGTGCTCAGGATCATTAGTCACTATGGAAAGGAAAATTAAAACCACAATAAGCGGCCAGGTGCAGTGGCTCACACCTGCAATCCCAGCACTTTGGGAGCCTGAGACGGGCAGATCACAATGTCAGGATATCAAGACCATCCTGGCCATCATGGTGAAACCCCATCTCTACTAAAAGTACAAAAATCAGCTGGGTGTGGTGGCCCGTGCCTATAATCCCAGCTATTTGGGAGGCTGAGGCATGAGAATCGCTTGAACCCAGGAGGCGGAGGTTGCAGTGAGCCAAGATCGTGCTGCTGCACTCCAGCCTGGTGACAGAGCGAGACTCCATCTCAAAAACAAACAAACAAAAATCCCACAGTAAGCTACTACCAGCTATGAATTATAATAACTAAAACTAAAAGGACTGACGATAACAAGTATTGGAGAGGATATGGGGGAGGAGGTGAATTTACATATTGGTAGTGGAAATGTAAAAGGGAATAACTACTCTGGAAAACCCCTGGAAGTTTACAAAAAAGTTAACCACACCCTATTACTTCTCAGTTCCACTCCTAGGAACACAAAATCTATGTCCACCTATAAATATGTAAGCAAATTTTCATACCAGCTACACTCATTATAGCCCTAAACTAGAAAGAAACAACTCAGAAGGCCATCAGTAGTTAAATGGATACAAGGGGCCGGGCGCGGTGGCTCAAGCCTGTAATCCCAGCACTTTGGGAGACCGAGATGGGCAGATCACAAGGTCAGGAGATCGAGACCATCCTGGCTAACATGGTGAAACCTCGTCTCTACTAAAAAAATGCAAAAAACTAGCCGGGTGAGGTGGTGGGCGCCTATAGTCCCAGCTACTCAGGAGGCTGAGGCAGGAGAATGGTGTGAACCCAAAAGGCGGAGCTTGCAGTGAGCTGAGATCCAGCCACTGCACTCCAGTTTGGGTGACAGAGTGAGACTCCGTCTCAAAAAAAAAAAAAAAAAAAAGGATACAAGGATGGTGCTATACCCATACAACAGAACACGTCTTAGCAAAAACAAAATGAACTACTGATACTTGCAACAATACACATGCATCTCAAAATCATTACACTGACTACTGGCAGAAAAACAACAGAGTACATACTGTACAATTCCATATATAAAAATCTACAAAAGGGGCCAGGCACAGTGGCTCACATCTGTAATCCCAGAACTCTCGGAGGCCGAGGCAGGTGGATCACTTGAGGTCAGGAGTTTGAGATCAGCCTGGGAAATATGGTGAAACCCTGTCTCTACCAAAAATACAAAAAATTAGCTGGGTATGGTGATGTATGCCTGTAGTCCCAGCTACTTGGGAGTCTCAGGCAGGAGGATTGCTTCAGCCCAGGAGATGGAGGTTGCAGTCAGCCAAGATCATGCCACTCCACTCCAGCCTGGGCAACAGAGCAAGACTATGTCTCAAAAAAAAATTCACGCCTGTAATCCCAGCACTTTAGGAGGCCTCAAGTGGATCACCTGAGGTCAGGAGTTCGAGACCAGCCTAAAAATACAAAAATTAGCTGGGTGTGGTAGCATATTCCTGTAATCCCAGCTACTCGGGAAGCTGAATCAGGAGAATTGCTTGAACCCAGCAGGGCAGAGGTTGCAGTGAACCCAGATCATGCCACTGCACTCCAGTCTGGGTGACAGAACAAGACTCCATCTCAAAAAATACAAAAAGAACAGAGGCAAAACCAACAAGTGAACCACATGACATGTCAGAAGACAGAAAGGACTAAAGGAGAAAACGCAGCTGGAAAGGAGCCTATGGAAGGCTGGTATGAGGGGGAATGGCTTACTGCAAAAGAGCCACATTTAGGAAAAGACCTGAAGGCAGTGTAAGGAAGGGAACGTGTACTGCCAGGTCCCATCGTAACTCTATGTTTCTTTTTTTTTTTTTTTGAGAGGAGTCTCGCTCTGTCGCCAAGCTGGAGTGCAGTGGCCGGTCTCAGCTCACTGCAAGCTCCGCCTCCTGGGTTTACGCCATTCTCCGCCTCAGCCTCCGAGTAGCTGGGACTACAGGCGCCCGCCACCTCGCCGGCTAGTTTTTTTTTTTTTATTTTTTAGTAGAGACGGGGTTTCACCGTGTTAGCCAGGATGGTCTCGATCTCTGACCTCGTGATCGCCCGTCTCGGCCTCCCAAAGTGCTGGGATTACAGGCTTGAGCCACCGCACCCGGCCTCTATGTTTCATATTTTAAGGAAGTGACAGGCTGGTTTCCTTATTTGCCTAGTTTACATTCCCATTAGAAGCATGTGAGTATTCCAATTACTTCCAGTACTCAGAACGATTTGTTCTACTTCTGTTATTGTAGCCATCTGGGTGGGTAGGAAGTAGTATCTAATCCTGCTTTTGAATTGCATTTTCCTAATGACAAATGTTGAGCATGTTTTCATGTGCTTGTTGGCCTATTGCCTATCTTCTTTGGAGAAATGTCTATTCAAATCCTTTGTCAATTTCTCACTGAATTGTCTTCACTGAGTTGTAAGAGTTCATTATGTATTCTGAATACTAGACCCATAGATGTGTGATTTGTGCATAATTCTCCCATTCTGTGCATGGTTAACCTTGCTTCTTTTGATGCAGTTTTTAATTTTGATGAGGTCCAACTTATAGATTATGTCTCTCCTTACCTCTGCTTGTGCTGTGAAACCATTTGAGAAGATTTATTCCTCTATTTCCTTGTAAAAGTTATTTATCTTTACTTCTTACAATTAGGTCTTTAACTCATTTTGAGTCAATGTTTACATATGGTGTAAGGAAAAAGACTAACTTCATTCTTTTGCATGGAGATATCCTTTTCTTCCAGGATCATTTTTTGAAATGACTATTCTTTCCTCCATTGACCTGACTTGGCTCCCTTGTCAATAAACAATGAACCATACATGTTGGACTCTTGATTCTACTTCATGAATAAGTGTGGGTCCATCCTTACGTCAGTATCACAATCTTGATAACTGCATCTTCCTAGCAAGTTTTGAAATCGGAAAACATGAACCATCCTACTTTCTAGGTTTTTTTTAAAAACCACTTTATTGTACTATGACTGATATACAAAAACCCATATATATTGGATGTATACAACTTGATGACTTTGGATACACCCCTAAAACTATCAACACAGTCCAGACAATGAACATATGTATCACCTGCAAAAGCTTCCTCCTGCTATCTTTGTGTATGTGTATTTGGACAGCACATAAGTTCCACCCTCTTACGAAACTTTTAACTATGGTGTTACAACAATAGGTACTCTGTTGTACAGTAGATCTCTAGGAGTTTATCATCTTGTATAACCAAAACTTTATACCCTGTGACTAATAACTCTGTCTAGGAAAACTGGGAGATATTAGCCAGCAAACTGTCTAAGTTTTTTTTCTTGTTTACTTATTTTGGCAATTCTGACTCCATTGCATAGCTGTATATATTTTAGGATCCACATGTCAATTTCTGTCATAAAGCCAGCTGAAACGGATAGGGTCACAGTGACTCTACATCAATTCCAAAGATACGACTACCTTGACAATATTAAGTGTTCTGATCCATAAATCTGGGATGTCTTTCAATTTATTTAAATGAAATATAATTTCATTCATGATATTTTCCAGTGTTCTCGGTACAAATGTTACACTTTTGTTAAATTCATTCATATATATACATGTGTGTGCATATATATGTGTGTGTGTGTATATATATATATATTTTGAGATGGAGTCTCACTGTGTCATGCAGGCTGGAGTGCAGTGGTACAATCTTGGCTCACTGCAACCTCTGACTCTGGGTTCAAGCAATTCTCCAGCCTCATCCTCCTGAGTAGCTGGGACCACAGGCATGCATCACCACATCCAGCCCAATTTTTGAATTTTTAGTAGAGACCAGGTTTCACCATGTTGGCCAGGGTGGTATCGAACTCCTGACCTCAGGAGATCTGCCCACACTGGCCTCTCAAAGTGCTGGGAGCAGGGATTACACGAGTGATCCACTGTGCCCAGCCTCATTCCTATATATTTTTATTGATACTATTATAAACGGATTTTCTTAACTTTGATTTTGGAATAATTGCATACATACATAAATACAATTTTTTATAATCATTAATTCTTCTATATTGGCAAACAAATTTATTAGCCATAATACTGTGTGTGTGTGTGTGTGTGTGTGTGTGTGTGTTCCTTGGCAGTGGTGCAATCTCAGCTCACTGCAACTTCCACCTCCTGGGTTCAAGTGCTCAGCCTCTTGGGTAGCTGGGACCACAGGTGCATGCCACCACACCCAGCTAAGTTTTGTATTTTTGGTACAGACAAGGTTTCGCCATGTTGCTCAGGCTGGTCTCCAACTCCTGGCCTCAAGTGATCCACCCACCTTGGCCTCTCAAAGTGCTGGGATTACAGGCGTGAGCCACAATGCCCAGCCTTTTTTTTTTTTCCTAAGATAGTGTCTCAAACCATTGCCCAGGCTGGAGCACAGTGGCACAATCACAGCTCATTGCAGCCCTGACTACACAGGATCAAGTCATCCTCTTACCTCCTCATTAGTAGCTGGGACCACAGACTCATGCCAACACTCCCAGCTACTTTTTTTTCTTTTTTGGTAGAGAGTGGGCCTCACTATGTTGCCCAGGCTGGGCTTGAATTCCTAGGCTCAAGTCATCCTACCTCAGCTTCCCAAATTACTAAGATTAAAAGCATGAGCCACTATGCTTGGCCCCAGGTATTTTCTATAGTCAAGATCCTATCATTGCCTAATAGAGGTACTGTTTGTTCTTCCTTTCCAATCTTCACGCCTTTTATTTCATTTTCATTTTCCTGCTTAATTGACTGGGAACAACCTCCATTACAAAGCTAAATAGAGATGTAAAGAGTGGACATCTTGTTTCTCATCTTTGGAGAAAAGCTTTAAGCCTTTTCCCATTAACTATGTTAGCTCTGGGCTTTTGTACATGGGCTTAAGGTTTGTAGCAGGTTAAGAAAACTGCTTTCTATTCGTATTTTATTGTTTTCATCCTGTTGCATTTTCAGGAAATGTCTGTTCTGCATCTATTAGAATGATCATGAAGTAATCGTCCATAATTACAGGAACAGAATATGCTCCCTTAATTGATTTTCCTTTATTGAGCTAGCCTGGCACTCTTGAGATAAATCCCACTTGGTTACAATGTATACTGCCTTTTCTATGTTGCTGCATTTGGTTTTCTAGTTGTTTCCACCCCTATGTGCACAGGAAACATTCGTTTATATGTTTTTGAGTTTGTCTCATTTTGCTATCATTGAAACACTGCTCTTGAAGAGTACCTTCAGAAATGTTCCCTCATCGGTTACTTTTGGAAAACTTTGTGAACCACTGGTGTCAATTCTTAGACAAATGTTTGGTAGACTCAACCATGAAAACCACCTAAGCCCAACCTTTTTGTTTTGTTTTGTTTTGTTTGAAACAGGTTCTCGCTGTCACCCAGGCTAGAGAGCAGTGGTGTGATCATAGTTCACCACACAATACCATGCCTGGCAAATTTTCTAAAAATTTTTTGTAGAGAAGGGTCTTGCTATGTTGCCCAGGCGGGTCTTGAACTCCTGATCTCAGGGAATCCTCCCACCTTGGTCTCCCAAAGCACTGGGATTACAGGCAAGAGCCACTGCACCTGACCTCCACCTATTTTTATAGGAAGTTTTTGGGTTATTGATTTTATCTCTTTATGAGTAAAGAGAGGAGAGGTGAGTAAGTGCAGGGAGACAGAAAGAGAGAGAGAGAGAAAGGAAGAGAGATTTTTTTTCTTTATTTCTTTTTTTTTTCATTGGGGGAGGTGTTACGGGATGGAGAATTGCTCTGTTGCTCAGGCTACAGTGCAGTGGTGCAATCTCAGCTCACTGAAACCTCCACCTCCCAGGTTCAACTGTTCCTCTTCCTCAGTCTCCTGACTAGCTGGGACTACAGGCATGCACCATCATGCCTGGCTAATTTTTGTATTTTTAGTAGACACAGGGTTTCAGCATGTTGATCAGGCTGGTCTCAAACTCCTGACCTTGTTGTGATCCACCTGCCTCAGCCTCCCAAAGTGCAGGGATTACAGGCATGAGCCACCGTACCTAGCCAAGATTTTTTTCTTTTTCAGATTTTCTATTTCTTCTTAAGTAAAATTTAGTAGTTTGTATTTCTATTTGAAGTTCAACATTCATCTAAGTTTTCTAATTTGTCCGCATTCAGTTATTCTTAACTTTTCCTTATAATTCTTTTTATTTCTGTAAGTTCAACAGATATGTTCCTCTTTCATTCATGATTTTACTAATTTCAATCTTCTTTTTTTATTTTGGTTAGTATATCTAAAAGTTTATCATTTTCTGTATTTTGGCTTGTTGAATTTTTATATTCTCCTTTTATATTCTATTTCATTTATCTCTATTCTAATGTTTACCATTTCCTTAGTTCTAGTGATTTTAGGTTTAATTTGCTCTTTCCTTGTTTTTAAGAAAGTTGGGTTTTAGAAAGTTAGGTTACTGATTTAAGATCTTTACTCTTTCTCAATGTGGGCATTTATGGCTATAAATTCTGTCTTAACACTGTTTTAGCTATATGCCATAAATTTTAGTATGTTTTGTTTGTTTATCCTATACAAAGTATTCTCTAATTTTCCTTTTCATTTCTTCTCTGTCCCTCTGAATGTTTAGGCTTGTGTTGTTTACTTTCCACCTATTAAAAAAATTCCCAAATATCTCTCTGTTACTTTTTTTTTTTTTTTTGAGATGGAGTTCCATTCTTCTTACCCAGGCTGGAGTGCAATGGCACGATCTCAGCTCACCACAACTTCCGTCTCCCAGGTTCAAGTGATTCTCCTACCTCAGCCTCCCAAGTAGCTGGGATTACAGGCATGTGCCACCATGCCTGGCTAAATTTTTTGTATTTTTAGTAGAGATGGGGTTTTACCATGTTTGCCAGGCTGGTCTCAAACTCCTGACCTCAGGTGATCTGCCAGGCTCAGCCTTCCAAAGTGCTGGGATTACAGGCCTGAGCCACCATGCCCTGCCACTGTTATTGTTTTTGAGGATGAAAAAAAATCCCTTTATTTTTTTATTTCATGGAACATTTTACAGGAACAGTTTTTGAAGTTCAGACAAATTGTGATTTACAGAAAATTCAAGGGGAAAACTGAGAGACATGAGGTAATCCCGGGGATCAACAACAGCTTTTAATATTTCTACTTATTCAAAATTTTTTCTGGTGAGTTTGTTTTTTTAAATTATAGTAGGGACACTTAAGATGGTATCTAGCCACTTACATTTTTAAGTATACAACACTTAATTTTTTGACTATTGGGAAAATGTGGTACAGCAGGTTTCAAGAGCTTATTTATCTTGATTAAAGAAACCTTGTGCCCATTGAATAGTGTCTCCCCATCTCCTGTACACCCAGCCACTTGCAATCACCATTGTACTTTCTGTCTATGAATCTGACTGCTCTAGCCACCTCTATACATGCAACCATATAGTACAGTATGGCTGACATTCTGCTATTTTCTATATGTCTTATATCTCCTTTATTCCTCTATTCTTCTATTACTGCATAATTTGCTATTAAATAGATATTTTCCAGGATAGCTTTTCAATTCCCTTGTTGATTTTTTACTCAATATATATTTTTTCAGTTATTTTCTTACTGAATTCCCTGGGAATTAAGTAACATCATAATTTGTAACAACTTTAAACTGGATTAATATCAATTCAATTACAACACTACACAGAACTGTGCTCTATACCTCCATTCACCTCTCAACCATGATAATGTGAATACAACAAAACATGATAATAGAGCACACTGAAATCACAAACTTAGAAATAATACCCAGAACTACAACACCTTGCCCAAGGTTGACAAAAACTAATCTGAGATATAAATGTCCAAAAAAGAGATGCAAGTTCAAACCCCATCCAAGAGAGTATAAGAAAAAAGACAATAGTGAATGACAGACATAGAGACAATTCAAATACACATCAAACAAATGCCTCAATACAGAAAAAAAGTATACCACACTACTTAAAAATATGCTATAAAACAATAAAATACTTTGAGATGTGATAGAACAGAATTCAGAATTACAAAAACTAAAAACTGAAGTGTTAGACTTGAAGACTACAATGAAAATGAAAACATTAAGTTCAGAATAGCAAAGTCAAAAGGAAGAAGAATTCAACCCATGAGTCTTCAGGAGTATTTTTTAAAACAAAAGGAAAGAAATATGCCAAAAGGACATGAAAGTCAATAAGTGATCCATCTTATTGGTTTAATCTGGATTTTGCATATGTCTAAACTTTAATTAAAAGGTTTATATCTTTTAAAAATTAATAAAAGTTCTACATCATCAGTTAATGGCAACTAATTACATTTCACAGACAATCCTAATTCTTAACAATGAAACAAAAAAATCATATAGGACTTGATTCTTCCTAACATATTGACTTCTTAGCCTATAAATCACCCCTCACTAACTCTGCTCTGCTCTAACAGCTACTCCTCAAACACAGAAACCCTATTCCCCATTTAGGGCCTGTGCACATGTTGTTCACTCTTGTTGGAATGCCCTTCCTCAAACAGTCCAATGACCTAAGGCCTCTACGTGTCTGGACAAATGTTATCTACATAGAAAAGAATCCCTGAACACTCTACATATGTGAAGGTGCCTATTTTTGTTTACTGACCTTTGTATTTCATGCCTGATGTGATTTATCTGTTTGTTTTCATGTGAATTTTATGTCTTCCTTAACATACTCAAATCTCATAATGACAGAAACATTACTCAGTATTACTACACTGTTTGTGTCAAGCATGGCCCCAGGCAGAGAGTATTCAAGTATTTGCCATATATACAAACAAACGTATTTTAGGGAATTGGGCCATATATATGAATCTATGTGCAATTGTGGATTGCAATATGTGGATTTTAATCCAAAATCTATGTAAAATGATGGCATCCTGGAAGGACAGTGCTTGTCCCTCAGCTGGGAGGGAAAGAGAAGAAAAATAACATGGTGAGTAGGTACTGAAAGAAACACAGAGTTCACTGGCTGTCTCACACTGAAATACTCATTTCTTCTCCACATCACAAGCCCCCTCACTGAAAAAGGAACTTTATGACCAATGAAAGTGTTTAATGGTGCTGCCATTCCTGACTCAATAAAGCTCAAATCACTTCAATAAACACAAGGAAAACAAATTTAAGCCAGGCCTGGTGGCTCACGCCTGTGAGCCAGCACTCTGGGAGGCTGAGGTGAGTGGACTGCTTGAGCCTAGGAATTTTGAGACCAACCTGGGCAACATAATGAGACCCCCACCTCTAAACAAAAGAAAGAAGAGAGAGAGTGAGAGAAGAAAGAAGGAAGGAAGGAAGGAAGGAAGGAAGGAAGGAAGGAAGGAAGGAAGGAAGAAAGAAAGAAAGAAAGAAAGAAAGAAAGAAAGACAGGCTAGTTTCTTGAAAGGCAGCCCTGAAAATCACAATGGAAAAAGCACACATCCTACAGATGAGAAACACATCCAGTGAGACCAAGTTACCATAGTTCTTCACCATCACCTCCTGGTACAAGGTCTTCTGAAACAGGTCAAGGTATTCCCACTCCTGATGGGAGAAGTCTAGGGCCACATCCCTGAACATTAGGAATTCCTGAAACAGCAAACCCACATATTACTGGGGAAATTGAAGAAAAGACTTAGAAAATGAAAGACTGCATTGCAGCAGAAGGGCAATATAACCAGTGCATAGACTAGAAATCTGTGCTATCAGGGGAGGGGAATTCAGCAGAATGTCTACGTATTTTTGAGGAAGACTACAACACAGAAAAAACTTTCTGCCTGCTTTGGGACACTTCTTAAATATCTGACCCTTTTGAAAATGACAAAATTAATAAAGTTCTTCTGTTAAATCCTTATTACATATGTAATAAAGAGGTATCTGCCTCATAAATTCTCAATGAATGTGTGCTAATTGAGAATATTTTCACTTCGAAGGAATTTAAAAATTTAATCATGAGACATTTTATCTAAAATATGGTATACAGTCTCAATTTTAGAAAACTATTCACAAGGCCAGGCGCGGTGGCTCAAGCCTGTAATCCCAGCACTTTGGGAGGCCGAGGTGGGCGGATCACGAGGTCAGAAGATCGAGACCATCCTGGCTAACATGGTGAAACCCTGTCTCTACTAAAAAAAAATACAAAAAACTAGCTGGGGGAGGTGGCGGGCACCTGTAGTCCCAGCTACTTGGGAGGCTGAGGCAGGAGAATGGTGTGAACCCGGGAGAGGGAGCTTGCAGTGAACTGAGATAGTGCCACTGCACTCCAGCCTGAGCAACAGAGTGAGACTCCGTCTCAAAAAAAAAAAAAAAAAACTATTCATAAAATTAATAATGTCTTTAAGCATCACGTATTTCATTATGTCAAATCTTACCATAAGCATTTTTCTTTCTTTTGACAAAACAAAAGGATTCTTGGGCACGTAACATCATTATTTTATGGTATTTATTTTTCAGGGTTTTCTATCCAAATCCATGACCTCTGTGTTTATAAGTTTCAATCCAACAGACTAATTCACACAAAGCATGTGATTTTACCCTACACGAAGGTTTAGATCCTTCAATGCCATTTTTCACTTTGCCGAGCTGAAAAACTCAGGTATCTGGAAAATTTCAAAGACTTCTCATGAATGGTCAAATGGAACCACTGCCTTGGCCTCAACAAATGACAAAGCTGACCTGAAATGTGTATATCTGCACATCAAAGAACTTGACTGCTTTCCCACATGTCACTGCCCAAAATAGAAAAATGGGCACATAGAGGACATTGAGTAATTTGGTCAATAATGACAGGAGTGCTAGTGAATTTACAGTGGCCCACAGAGGGAGGATGCCAGGTGAAATGGCACACATTTGACAGGAAGAGCAAGAACTGAGGAACTGATTAACTGAGCACTCTCTCATGGTAAATATCTTTAGGGAAGATGATGACAAGACTTACATGGCCTAAAAAATAACATATACACATCAACATGAAGAGAAGTATTGACTTACACAAGTCATTGTTTTAGACAAGCAAGAGCCAATCAGTGCTCAGGATTTCTCTACCAGAGAAGTAGATTTGGGAGAACCCAGATCTGAAAGAAGAGAAGATCTTGAGATCTTTAGTGCTCCCCACAGGACTTCAGTGTCCCCCAAAGGACTCAGGGTAACAGTATTGTCCTGCGCTGCCATTCGAGGTTCCAAACCACCTCCCGTCACATACAATTTGGGAAGTTTAGAATTCTGGAATAGCTAATTTCTTCCCCAAATTCCCAGATTTCTCACCTATACAGAGTCACAGAACAGAAACATGTCATCACTGAAGCCAGACCCAGAGAATTCAGTAGGAAATGTTCTGGCCAATGGACTATTCTGGTGAGGGAGATGTGGACCTAAGATGAGGGAGCCCTGTCCTGCACTGAGCAGATGCACCTACTTCCCTTCCCATCTTCAAGGCCAAAGACAGAGCACATGATCCACACCGGAATCTCTTTTTAGTCTTGAGACTGGGCAAAATTGGTCAAGATAGAGGAGTTGGATGGCAAGTGCTCAGTATTGTGACCCTAGCAAAGATTCCTATTTTTTTCCAATACAGTTTTATTTCGGATCTTGACAGAAGGGTTTATTTTGTTTCTAAACCTGGCAGGTTGGTCAGGATATCCTTCAGATGGCTGCGAATTTCCTCATGCAAATTCCTAGGTAAATATAGAATAGACTATCACTGTCCTAGAATGCAAAGGAGTCATTAAATGTGAAGTTCATAAAAGTATTTAAGGACATGGACAATATTCTAAACTAATGTCAATGGAAAAAATCAGACTGACCGATACACTTATTTTTGTAAGATATATAACTAAACATTCATACAGAGAGAAGAATGACAAACAGATAATCATCAAACAGGAGACAGAAAAAGTCTGGAAATTATATGACCGTGTTATAACAGTGTTTACAGTTTTTGTTTGGTTTTAATTTTGCTTATTATACATATATCACTGTCAGCCAGTCACAGTGGCTCCTACCTGTAATCCCAGAACTTTGAGAGCCCAAAGTAGGAGGATTGCTTGAATCAAGGATTTTGAGACCATCCTGAGCAACATAGTGACATCCTATCTCTAAATTTTAAAAAATTGAAATAACTAAATAAATTGCTGTATATTCAGTTTTCAGTGAATACATGAAACAAATGAAACAACTAAGTAAAGCTAAAGGAGAAGTAAAATAAGCCTCTGCTTAGCAACTTCTCCATAATCAGAGGTTAATAATCAGCATTTCTTAGATTTTCAATTGGATGTTGGTTTTTCCTTATTAACATTTCCTTCATAACTTTGTAACCATGGACATAGTAACTTAAAATATGTATATTTGTTTGAAGTTACTTCAGGTGTTTCTTTCAAAATTTAAGGTGAAGATTTCAAAAAAACTTTTTTACTCTAAATTTAAACTCATTTTACTGAATGGCTTATCTTCTGTGGGTTCCTTTGGATCCCAAAACCTCAACTCATTTTATCACTTGTTCTCAGAGGTGCTGGAACTGTGTCTCCAACAGTATGGGGAATTGGCCCTGCGTCATCTCCTCTATGAATTGATGATGGTCTCAATATAGTTTTATTTCAGATCTTGACAGAAGGGTTTATTTTGTTTCTAAACCTGACAGGTTGGTCAGGATTTCCTCCAGACAGCGGCTGAATTTCCCTCTGCAATTAATTTTGTTTTCCATCCAATATCATTAGAGTGACAACTACAAGGTATAAAAGATAGACTATAAAATCTGTTTATCACCATGCAGATCCCATAGACTCAGTAAAATTTGTCCACAGCCTGACTATCGCTATAGTCAGACTGATGTCTGTTTTATGTGACATCACCAGGTAGGTCACCTAAATCTCTTCAAGTAGGTTCTATCACACACTGCCTTTAACTTACTCCTATTTAGATGTGACCTTCCTTGATAGATTATGAATCTCTTCTCTTCTGTGATCGTCCCACCCTCAATACTACAATTTGCAGGTATGGCAGAGCAGAAGCACTTAATAGAAGTCTGAGGCACCGTGCCCAACCTTATGCCATTACTAATAAGATTGATGTTAAATTATATAATCGATGAAAAATACTATCAAGGATGAATTACTCAGTAAAGAAGACAGGCTTAGGCCAGGTGTGGTGGTTCAGGTTTTTAATCCCAACACTTTGGAAGGCTGAGGCAGGAGGATTGCTTGAACCCAGGGGGTTGAGGCTGCAGTAAGCAGTGTTCACACCACTGTACTGCAGCCTAGGCAACAGAGCAAGACCTTGTCTCTTACAAAAAAAAAAGGTATAAAAATCTATGCATAAATTAAGTGGTATCCCGGTAAAATTAAGGAAACAGGCTGTCTTGTCGGCCTCTAAGGAAGTGATACTGAACTCTGCATTGTGAAATGTTAACAGCTTGGTGCCTCTGTTTCCCCATCTCACTACACATCAGTTCTGAAGATTAATCAAGATAATCCATAGAAACAAGTACATGATAGCTAGTATAATAATGTCTCATCCCTGAAGGTAAAATGTCCACCTGTCCATTAATCTACATTATAAAAGGAACTTAATTCTGTTGTTTCTTGTTTTACTTACAGTTTGCGCTTTGTAGGTTTCTCTTTCTTATAATTTCAATTTTACAAATTTCAAGGCTCACCTATGAGAAAATATTGATCTTCCAAAAAAAAAAAAAAAAACTTTAGCTTTAAAAACAACAGCAAAAAAGATTTTCAGATAGGTAAGGAGAAAATGCCCCTTTCCTTACTCCCTGGATGTTACAGAAAACAAGGAAAACACCCTACAGCCTTATATACATGTTCAATGCACAGGATCCAATACAGTGCTAAATTAATGATAGTGAACCTTATTTTCCTGCAAAAATGGGCATTTATGTAAATACTTGTAAATATTACAATACCTATGTTTTACCGTATTTAAGCTATCTTTGGAAGTATTATTCATACTTGCAAGACACCTGGAAATCATACATTACTGCTCTCTTTCTCTGAAGTAATCTTGCATCTCTAAATTATTCACTTTTTTTTTTTTTTTTGAGACAGGTTCTCACTTTGTGGCCGAAGCTGGAGTGCAGTGGTGCAAATACAGTTTACTGCAGCCTGTGCCTCCCCCTGGCTCAAGCGATCCGCCCACCTCAGCCCCCCAAGTTGCTGGGACTATAGGCAAGCACTCCCACACCCAGCTAATTTTTGTATTTTTTATAGAGACGGGGTTTCGCCATGTTTCCCAGGCTGGTCTCAAACTCCTGGGCTCAAGCTATCCACTCACCTCAGCCTTCCAAAGAGCTGGGATTTTACAGACATGAGCCCAGCATAAAATATTAACTCTGGGAGGATATCTTACTTCCTAATTTGTGCCCTGTTGAGTGTTAGATGTCGTTTTCAATATCTAAAAGGTGTAAATACGTGACTGTTTTTCACCTCAGGTGGTCCCTGGTACTTCCCTCTCCTCCTAAGATGCACAGATATATGGAAACCCATGTCAAAAGACAAAGTTACAATAAATTGACCTATAAATCTCATGAGCTTTTATTTGGGATTCACAAATGAGGCAGCCTCCATTGTAAAAAACAGAATGAGAGCCCTTCTGCAACACAGTGGATTTTGTGTAAGATACAAACAAATAACAGAACTAGAGAAAAAAGAACTGAGGCCTGGTGACACATATCTGTAGTCCCAGCTGCATGGGAGGTTGAGGTGAGAGGAACACTTAAAAAAAATTTTTTAAGGCCGGGCGCGGTGGCTCAAGCCTGTAATCCCAGCACTTTGGGAGGCCGAGACGGGTGGATCACGAGGTCAGGAGATCGAGACCATCCTGACTAACACGGTGAAACCCCGTCTCTACTAAAAACTACAAAAAACTAGCCAGGCGAGGTGGTGGCGCCTGTAGTCCCAGCTACCCGGGAGGCTGAGGCAGAAGAATGGCGTGAACCCGGGAGGCGGAGCTTGCAGTGAGCTGAGATCGAGCCACAGCACTCCAGCCTGGGTGACAGAGCGAGACTCCGTCTCAAAAAAAAAAAAAAAATTTTTTTTTAATAAAAATAAAAATAAGGATTGGTGAGCATCAAGTTATTTAGACTGGAATCTCCTGTTTTCAGGAAAAACAGGTTTGTTTTGAGATTTATCTGCCCCCTTAAAATTTCAGTGTGATAATGTGGCATTTAGCATGAGTGACTTCATTTTGGTTTGGTCTGGTCTGTTGAAGCCTAGTGCAGAAGCTCAGTCCAAAGCAATATCATACCATAATTTTGGTTTAACAGCAACCATTTACCTTTATTAAGGTAAATTCAATTTTCAAACTAACATTTGGAGTCTTTGTGTCTCTATTAATTCTCTTCTGCAATGACAAAACTACACACAAATGCTCATACATGAAAATCAGAAACACATACACCAACATTTTTTAAGTGATTTTCTCTGGGCAGGGAGGACTTGGGGTTATTCTGTCTTCTTCGTAACTTCCTTAGGTAATGACATTTTTGCAATGAGCCTGCCTTAATTCCATCATTACAAATAGAATAGCAATACATTTGAAAGCACTAAACTTTCAAAACTATCATTATGGGACCAGGGTACATTTTTGTCATTAAAAGAAACCTAAATACTAGGCCTAGAATTAAAAAAAACAATGTGACAGAACCATGTAACATTGTGTTTTCTTGAATCAACTTTACCTGCGCCACTTCTACATAATTAGAAACATTTCACTATAAAGATTCTTCCTTAATTAACAGGGAAATGGCCTTTGCACATTTAATGAGAAAAGATACAGAAAACAGACCACATGATTTTGCACATATATTAGAAGTTCAATAAAAATGGCCTCACCCCTTCTATTCTTTTCTGAAAAACAAGTTAAATGGTATATTAGATACAATCCTTGCAAAAGGTTTTGTGAACTTCCATTTTTAAAAAATGGACTGCATAAATAGTTTTTGAGAACTGCGACCTACAACTATGAATCCTATTGAAGGTGAGATCATAGGCATTTTTCCGTGAATGACAAATTCTTATTATGTTTTGTTTTTCTGATACCTGGTATGCAGCTATTCACAAATTCTTTAAAAACATGTATTTTATTATCAATATAATGTCCAATCCCACCGATGTTGTATGATTTTCTTAAACCTTTCTCATAATCTTGATCACTAGTTTTCTGCAAAACCATTCAAAGGTATAACCCTCTGATTCCAGATCTAAAGCTCAAGTCTAAATAATTTGGACGATGGAACCTTGGAAAAATGCAAATGAGCAAACATGTATACAGAGCTTCAGGGGGATTGTTGTGCCCTGTATGCCCATAAAAACAGACAATGGACCCAATGACTAAGAATTCCTATCTCAGAAACACTTACACTCAGGCTCACTTCCTTCATTTGCAAGGACACATCATAACTGACTTCATATTCCTGTTGCTTTTGATCTAAAGAAGTCCAAAACGGAATCATCAAAAACACCTTAAAATAGTGTTTGTTTCTCACTCCAAGGCTACAGGGGCATAATTTCATACACACAACCAGAAGGAAGTATGGTGGGTGGAATCTCCAATCATCCTTCACTGCAGGTTCTTGAGGTCAGGATTCAAGAAGGCCGGTTTCTTAAACACGGAAATATGAAACTCCAAGAATCGGGAGATGGGGGCAGAGTGTACAAGCCTTCTAGGAAGGAGTCCTACACAAACTCTGCCTGACCAAACTTTACTCAGGCTCTTACACCTTCTCCTGGGCCCATCTGTCCACTTCACTGTAAAATCCAAAAATAGCAAAGACCCCTTCTAAGCCAGTTTAGCAGGCACCCTCTGCCCCCCATCTTCATCCCCCACCATCCCCAAGTGATGATGTCTTATCACCCAGTTCTCTCCAAAAAGAATCCCAACAGGTGCATTTAGCCAGAACCCTACTTATCCCAGACATTTCCTTAGTATTTTGTCATCCGGTGATCCCTAACCTGCTCCTTGACTATAAATTCTCACTCGTTCATGCTGAATTTGGAGTTGAACCCAATCTCTTGTACCCACTGCAAAATCTCACTGCTGTGCTTTCAATATCTATCACGATGATCCTGAATCAAGTCTTCCTTTGCATCCTTTAACAAGTGTGACTGAACATTTTTTTCTTTAACAGAGTCTATCGCATCGCTTTTAGGGCAATTCCTGCTCTAAGATTCCCATCCTATCTGTTTCTTCTCACTGGGAACCTTCATCTAAAGCTCAGTATCTGATTTCCCGCTTCCATCATTTCTCTGTGGCAGTCATACTAGGCTCAGAGGAGACAGGGAAACTGAGACTCTGGACCCACGGGTCAGTGACACCACAGAGCTACAGCAAAGCAGGCTTTACAAAGGACACTCACTCTATGTCCCAGTCACACAAGAAACTCACGCACCCTTCTCAGTCCCCACGTCACAAAGGAGACGTTCCACACTGTCTCCCTAGAGATGAACCCCCTCTTCCGCAGCTCTAACACCCCCGGGCCTGAGGAGGCGGGAGAAAAGCTCAGCCCGCGCCCAAGGCCTCCACTCTCTGAGTGTCTCCTGCAGCTCCACTCTCACCGCCAGGCAGGGTCCCACCTAGATTGCGGGCTGGGGCGGCAGAAGCTCCCGCAGAGACCCGCACCGCCTTCTTCCTCAGGTGGGACCAGGTCAGGGGCAGCGCAGAGGTCGGGAAGACAGAGCCAGAGGTCCGGGAGATGGAGCAAGAGGTCCAAGATTTCTCCGTCGCCCTTGGAATATGTAGTCCAAGACGGAACAGTCAGGACCTCAGGCACCTGTGAGAAGTGAAGTCCAGAGTCGTAAAAGCCTACAAGAAATACGCCGGTGACCAGGAGGACCACGCACCCAGCCCACGGCGGGAGCCCGGGAGACTTCTGGGAGTGGCCGCCTGACCTCGGAGTACGCATGCGCATATGGGCCAAAGGCTCAGCCAGTGACCTGAGGCCAAGGGTGGAGTCAGTGCATTCTCAGGGCCAGTAGGAGGCGAATCTGGGTGGCACCTGACCCGGGAAATGTCCGAAGAAATAAATGTTTTCATTATTTTTCTTTTGGAATAGGCTTTTGTGTGTGTGTGTGTGTGTGTGTGTGTGTGTGAGACAGTGTCGCACTCTGTTCCCCAGGCTGGAATGTAATGGCGCGATCTCGGCTCACTGCACCCCCGCCTCCCGGGTTCAAGTGGTTCTCGTGCTTCAGCCTTCCGAGTAGCTGGGATTACAGGCGCCCGCCACCACGCAGGGCTAATTTTTGTATTTTTAGTAGAGATGGGGTTTAACCATGTTGGTGAGGCTGCTCTGGAACTGTTGACCTCAGGTGATCTGCCCACCTTGGCTTCCCAAAGTGTTGAGATTACAGGCGTTAACCAGCGCGCCCGGCCTGGAATAGGCTTCTTATTCTTTTTTTTTTTTTTGAGAAGGAGTCTCCCCCTGTGGACAGGCTGGAGTGCAGTGGCGCGATCTCGGCTCATTGCAACCTGGGACTCTCTGGTTCAGGCCATTCTCTTGCCTCAGCCTCCAGAGTAGCTGGGACTATACAGGCGCCCGTCACCACGCCCAGGTAATTTTTTTATTTTTGGTAGAGATGTGGTTTCACTATGTTGGCCGGGATAGTCTCCATCTCTTGGCCTCGTCATCTGCCCGCCTTGGCCTCCCAAAGTGCTAGGAATGCAGGCCTGAGCCACCGTCCCCCCGCCTGGAATAGGCTACTTAAAAGTAACAAAGGGAAGAAAGACTTTTTAAAATTTAGAACCTTGATATGGTAATTATTTGTTTATCTTGATGGTTATCTATAAGCATCCTATATATCTACACGGTTAAAAAAATGAGTTTAAAAAAAAAAACAACTTTTTTCATCCCAGGCTGGAGTGCAGTGGCACAATCTCAGCTCACTGCAACCCCCGCCTCCTGGGCTGAAGCGATTATCCTGCCACAGCCTCCCGAGTAACTGGGACTACAGGCGCACCACCCTACCTGGCTAATTTTGTTTTGTTGTTGTGGCTGTTGTTGATGTTGTGTTTTGAGATGAAGTTTTGCTGTTGTTGCCCAGGTTTGAGTGCAATGGTGAGATCTTGGCTAACCGCAATCTCCACCTCCTGGGTTGAAACGATTCTCCTAACTTAGCCTCCCAAGTAGCTGGGAATGCAGGCATGTGCCACCATGTCTGACTAATTTTGTGTTTTTAGTAGAGATGGGGTTTCTCCATGTTGGTCAGGCTGGTCTCGAACTACCCACCTGAGGTGATCCACCCACCTCGGCCTCCCAAAGTACTAGGATTACAGGAGTAAGCCACCGCACCTTGCCACCCAACACATTTTTGTACGTTTAGTAGGTAAGGGGTTTTGCCATGTTGGCCAGGCTGATCTCCAACACCTGACCTCAGGTGAGCCCCCACCTCAGCCTCCCAAAGTGTTGAGATTAAAGGTGTGAGCCATCGTGCCCGACTAAATAAACCAAAAACTTTAGATAAATGAATTTGGAGGAAATCTTTATAACAGATGAAATGGACAGATAATTCTAATTTACTGTCTCTCTGACTTAATAAAATATTAGTCAGTAACCTAAGAAGAAAGGAACAAAACCTAAAAATTCTCCATTCGCAAATACAAATACTCAACAAAGTCAAAACCTAATAACTTGTTGACCACTTATTTCTCCCCTGAAATCGGCTCTTGAATGTGTTGAACATGGATTGACTTGGGATTAGGAAATTTTAAAAATATTTTTTAAAGTTTCACTTTTTGAAATTTAAAATTAATCCAAATTATGTAATATACAACATTTGGAATTTACCAATCAACACTCTCTATCATTTTATTTTTTACTCTTCAAATAATTTCTTGTTCAAGATTTTAAAATGCTTTTAAAATGAATAGATTCTGCAGGCTGGGCAACGTGGGGAGACTGTCTCTACAAAATATAAAAATAAATTATTTTAAATATATATATAATATAGATTTATGTAAATATATATACTTTAAGTATATAAAATATATTTTTAAAATTTTATTTTTTTGCCAGATCATGTGGTAAGTGTATGTTTAGTCTGGCAGGAACTTGCAAAACTGCCTTCCATAGTGGCTGTACCATTTTGCATTCCCAGCAGCAATAGATGAGAGTTCCTGTTGCTCCATTTCTTCACCAGCATTTGGTGGTGTCAGTGTTTGCATTCAAGCAAGTCTAATAGATGTGTAATGGTATCTCATCGTTGTTTTAATTTGAATTCCCTAGTGACATATGGTGTTGAGCATCTTTTCAGATGTCTAAGAAATGTGCCAGGCATGGTGGTACACGCCTGTGGTCCCAGCTACTCAGGAGACTAAGGCAGGAGGATTACTTGAGCCCTGGGGGTTGGGGCTGCAGTGAGCTATGATTGCATCACTGAACTCCAGGCTGAGTGACAGAGCTAAATGCTCAAAAAGATAAATAAGCCCGGGCGCGGTGGCTCACACCTGTAATCTGAGCACTTTGGGAGGCCAACGTGGGTGGATCATGAGGTCAGCCGATTAAGACCATCCTGGCTAACTTGGTGAAACCCCATCTCTACTAAAAATACAAAAAATTAGCCAGGCACATACCCAAATGGTAAAGGGGTGGCCTGCCCCTCCATACATGTGGGCGTTTCTTGTTGGGTGGAATGAGAGACTTGAGAAAAGAAATGAGACACAGAGATAAAGTATAGAGAAAGAAAAAGTGGGCCCAGGGGACGGGTGCTCAGCATACAAAGGACCCGAGCCATCTCGGGTCTCTGAGTTCCCTCAGTATTTATTGATCATTATCTTTACCATCTCAAAAAAAGGGAAGTGGCCAGACAATAGGATCATAGTAGGGAGAAGGTCAGCAGAAAGATCTCTGTGACATGAATAAGTTTAAGGAAAAGTGCTGTGCCTTGATATGCATATGCAAACATCTCCATAAACCTTTTCAGTGCATAAAGAGCAGCATTGCCACTAGCACATCCAACCTTCAGCCCTAAGGCATTTTCTCCTATCTCAGTAAATAGAACGGGTTTTACACCAAGACGTTCCATTGTCCAGGGATGGCCAGAAGACAGATGCCTTTCTCTATCTCAACTGCCCAGAGGCGTTCTTTCCTCTCATACTAATCCTCCTCAGCACAGACCCTTCACGAGTGTCAGGCTGGGGGACGATCAGGTCTTTCCCTTCCCACGAGGCCATATTTCAGACTATCACATGGGGAGAAACCTTGGACAATACCTAGCTTTCCTAGGCAGAGGTCCCTGAGACCTTCCTCAGTGTTTGTGTCCCTGGGTAATTGAGATTAAGAGAATGGTGATGACTTTTAACAAGCATGCTGCCTTCAGGCACTTGTTTAACAAAGCACATCCTGCAGAGCCCCAAATCCATTAACCTTGAGTCACCACAGCACATGTCTATTGCAAGGACAGGGTTGGGAGTAGGGTCACAGATTAACAGCATCTTAAATACAGAACAAAATGGAGTCTCGTATGTCTACTTCTTTCTATACAGTCTGATCTCTCTTTCTTTTCCCTACAAATGACTTGAAAACTTATATTCACTAAAATCCTGCATGTGAACGTTTACACAGCTTGGTGTAAACATGGTGTGACCACAGGCATGGTGGCGGATGCCTGTAATCCCAGCTACTTGGGAGACTGAGGCAGGAGAATGGCTTGAACCCGGGAGGTGGAGGTTGCAATGAGCTGAGATCATGCCATTGCACTCCAGCCTGGGCGACAGAGTGAGACTCCATCTCCAAAAAATAAATAAATAATTGGCCAGGCACGGTGGATCAAGCCTGTAATCCCAGCACTTTGGGAGGCCGAGACGGGCGGATCACGAAGTCAGGAGATCGAGACCATCCTGGCTAACACGGTGAAACCCCGTCTCTACTAAAAAATACAAAAAACTAGCTGGGCGAGGTGGCGGGCGCCTGTAGTCCCAGCTACTCGGGAGGCTGAGACAGGAGAATGGCGTGAACCTGGGAGGCGGAGCTTGCAGTGAGCTGAAATCCGGCCACTGCACTCCAGCCTGGGCGACAGAGCGAGACTCCGTCTCAAAAAAATAAAATAAATAAATAAATAATTGACTTAATTTTTAGAACAGTTGTGGGTGTACAGAAAAATAGAGAAGGCATATTGCACTCTAGTATCCCCCTCACACCACAGTACACACACTTCCTGTATTATCATCTTGTTAGTGTGGTACATTTGTTAGGCTTGATGAGCAGGTATTGATATCATTCAGTTCATGGTTTATATTAAGATTCACTCTTTGTGTTCTACCATTTGTGGGCTTTGACAAATGCTTAAGAACATATATCCACAATTATAGGGTCACACAGAAAAGTTTCACTGCCCTAAAAATCTTCTGTGCTCCACCTATTCATCCTTCCCTCTGCTCAAGCCTCTGGCAACCACTGAGCTTTTTATAATATCATCTGCCTAGTTTTACCTTTTCTAGTATTCCATATAATTGGAACTCTACACCATGTAGCCTTTTTGCATTGGCTTCTTTCACTTAGAAATATTTGTATAAGATTCCTCCATGTCTTTTCATGCCTTGGTAGTTCATTTCTTTTTATTTCTGAAGAGTATTCCATTGTATGAATGTTTCAGAGATAGTTCATCCATTTCCCTCTTGTAGGATATCTTGGTTACTTCCAATCTTTGTTGGTTATGTGTAAGCTGCTGTAAACATTCATGTGCAGGATTTGAGTGGATTTAAGTTTTCAGCTCATTTGGGTATATACCAAAGAATGCAATTGCCAGATCATATGGTAAACCTATGTTTAGTTTTGCAGGAATTTGCAAAACTGCCTTCCAAAGTGACTGTACCTTTTGCATTCCCAGCAACAATCAATGAGACTTCCTGATGCTCCATATCCTCACCAGCATTTGGTGGTGTCAGCATTTGGGTTTGAGCCAGTCTAATAGATGTGTAGTGGTAACTTATCGTTTTAATTTGAATTCCCTAGTAACATATGGTGTTGAACATCTTTTCAGATGCTTATTTTTGCTACCTTTATAGCAAAGGGCAGATACAGACGATGGACTGCAGGGAAAGAGCTTGCTATGATGATCGGAAGCTACAGGCAGAGATGATCTCAGGGTTAACCGGGCATCAACTGTGCCTTCTCCTGTCAGATAAAATGTAGTCTACCTGAGTTTTGACTGGAAACACAGAATATCTGGTTGTCCATAAATATTTCTTACTGAGGCTTGAGGTTTATGTATGTTTTGAGCAAAAGGCAATATCACCCCAATATATAAGCAGATTGGGATATAACAGGTAATGACTGTCAGAGATGTTGAGAGTCCACAGTGAATGGATGGTGTCACTGGCTGCCCATGTCTTTCTCACTATGGACTTTCACTTTTCATTTGCCACATGAAAGGCCACTGAGATAGGCTACATCTCATTTTTCTCTTGAGGATCTCTATTACTGAGAAATTTTTGTATTCTGGGCTATGCTGGGTTCATAATATGACTACACATATCGTGTGTGTGTTTGTTCCTTCCCTAAAATGCTCAGTTCAGCTGCGGCTCTAGAGGTAAATACTACTAGGTTTCCATTTTAGAGAGTTGAAGATCTGAGGTCTGGAGAGGTTAGTTTGTAGAAAGTTATGTTTAATAAGTAGCAAGACCATATGGCCAGGTCAGATAAGCTGCCTTCAGATTTTACTCTTGAAATTCTAGTGGATAATATCTTTTCATTATAGAAAATAAAAGAGTGAGCTTAGTTTTTTTTTTTTTTTCAAAATCATTGACTGTAGGAGTTCTTTCAAGATATGATGAAAAGCAATAATTGTCTCATTTTACATTACCTTTAATTATTGCTCACCAGAAATTGATTATCCATTCAGCAACCTTTTACATTCCTCTCGGCTTTATTATGCCTGGGCAGGCTTCACTGTGAATAAGAGATCCAAGATTCAGAAATATCTTCAACTTGCAATGCTTGGTCACAGGTATCCAACTGAAAAATATTTTGTTCATTAGCCATATGGACTCATAAGGTAAACTACAGGCAGAGACACAAAACGTGGAAAAAAGAAAGAGCTATCAGAAGCACTATGTCTCCTTATATTTTGTATTTCTATTCATTTGCATCTAGAATCATGAGGAATTTGAGCAAATGGGAAATGCAAAGTCCTAATCAAAGCATACCCACATTTCAGTTATCTGCATTATTGTACATTTAAATTTGTGATGCATACATAGGTTATACAATTCAATAGGTATAAAAATGTTAAGTAACTTTTTCTCTCACGTACCCCATTCAGAGATCACTTTAAAGTCAACATTTTAATGTTATTGTGCATACTTTCATCAATTATTTCTTATCTTTTTTTTTTTTTTTTTTTTTGGAGATAGTGTCTTGGCCTGTCACCCAGGCTGGAGTGCAATGGCGAGATCTCAGCTCACTGCCACATCCGCCTCCTGGCCTTTTTTCTTTTTTTAATGGAGATAGGGGCTAACTATGTTACCAAAACTGTAGGCTGTGCTTGAACTCCTGGGCTCAAGCAATCCTCCTGCCTCAGCCTCCGAAAGTGCTGGAAGTACAAGTGTGAGACACCACTCCTGGCCCAAGTGTTTTCTTTTCTTGTTTTTTTTCTTTGTTTGTTTGTTTGTTAGACTTGGGGTTTCACCATGCTAGCCAGGTTGCATTTGAACCTCTGACCTCATGATTCTCCCGTCTTAGCCTCCCAAAGTGCTGAAATTACAGGGGTGACCCCCAACTTCCAGGGGTGGATATCTGCCATCTTCTCCTTGCTTCTCTTTGTAATTTTATTATGTATTTTCTTTCTTTTCTTTCTTTTTTTTTTTTTTTGGAGATGGAACCTTGCTGTTTCACCCATGCTGGAATGCAGTGGCATGATCTTGGCTCACTGCAGCCTCAGCCTCCTATACAGGCATGGGCTACATGCCACCATGCCTGGATAATTGTTGTATTTTTAGTAAAGACGGGGTTTTGCATGTTGGCCAGGCTGGTGTTGAACTCATGACCTCAGTGTCTGTCATTATTATGTATTTTTAATATGCCTAAAGTAAAGTCTGATTTTGCCTGGTTTTTCTTTTACATAATTGGAGTAATAGTCTGTATCCTGCTGCATCTGCCTTCTTTTACTCAATACTAAGTTTTTAAGATTCACACTCAGCATTGTGTCTGCATTCTATTAGAACAGTACACCAGCCAGGCACAGTGGCTCATGCCTATAATCCCAGCACTTTGGGAAGCTGAGGCAGGCAGATCACTTGATGTCAGGAGTTCCTGACCAGCCTAGCCAACAGGGAGAAACCCCACCTCTACTAAAAATACAAAAATTAGCCAGTCATGGTGGCACGCACCTGTAGTCCCAGTTACTCAGGAGGCTGAGGCAGGAGAATCACTTGAACCCGTGAGGCGGAGGTTGCAGTGAGCCGAGATTAGGCCACTGCACTCTAGCCTGGGCAACAAAGCGAGAATCTGTCTTAAAAAAAAAACAATTAGGCAGGTTGGTGGTGGTGCCTTAAATCCAGGTACTTGGGAGACTGAGGCAGGATTCCCCTTGAACCTTGGAGGTGGAGGTTGCAGTTGAGCCGAGATTGCGCCCTCTACTCCAGCCTGGGCAACAGAGTGAGACTCAGTCTCAAAAAAAAAAAAAAAATGCTGGGCACGGTGGCTCACACCTGTAATCCCAGTACTTTGGGAGGCCAAGGCAGGTGGATCACCTGAGGTCAGGAGTTTGAGACCAGCCTTACCAACATGGTGAAACCCATCTCTACTAAAAATACAAAAATTTGCCAGGAGTAGCGGCATGTACCAATAATCCCAACTACTCAGGAAGCTAAGACAGGAGAAATGCTTGAACCCGGGAGGCATAGGTTGCAGTAAGCTGAGATCATGCCACTGCACTCCAACCTGAGCGACTAAGCAAGACTCTATCTCGAAAAATATATATTAAAAAATACAGTACACTAGTGTGTATCCCTTCATTGTAGATGGACATGTGGGTTGTGTTCATTTTTGTCAGTTACAAATGATGCTGTTGTGAATACTTTGATATTTCTATTTGGTTACCATTAGTGTGTATTTATATACACTATAAAGCAAGAGATAAAACCATAGGTTACAGGGTAACATACCTTCCATTTTACTAGATATTATTCGTTTCATCCCAGTGTTAACACACCAACCGACAGTCTTCCAAGGTCTGACAATTCCCAAATCTTCACATTCTTGTTGATACTTAATTTTGTCAAAATTTTAATTTGAGTCTTTTGGTGGCTTTGTGCCAATGATTGTGATATTAATTTACTGGGCATTTTCTTCTAACAGGCACTGTCAAGCTATATGTGTGGTGTGGCAGGGGTAGGAGCCCCTAGAGGTAGCACGGACTCTGGAATCCTTCATCATCCTATGTAAAAATGTTTGTGGGGCAGTAACTTTTTTTTTTTTTTGAGACAGAGTTTTGCTCTTGTTGCCCAGAATGAAGTACAATGGCATGACCTCATCTCACTGCAACATTTACCTCCCAGCTCCAAGTGATTCTCCTGTCTCAGCCTCCCAAATAGCTGGGATTGCAGGCATGCACTACCACACCTGGCTAATTTTTTGTATTTAGTAAAGATGGAGTTTCACCATGTTCATCAGACTGTTCTTGAACTCCTGACCTCAGGTGATCCACCCACCTCAGCCCCCCAAAGTGCTGGGATTACAGGCATGCACCACTGCGCCCTGATATTTCCTGTGTACAGTGGTGTAGCCAGGGTGCAAAGCCACTTCTTAATGATTATATCATCTAAATATTATATCTTCTTGCTTCCATTTGAGATATGCTCATTCCTCCACACAACTAAATAATCTCAATTACTCTTGAGGGAGCATAAAATCCTCACTGTCTAATCATGGGTCCTTTCAAATTATTTGTTGGCTTGTGTTTAAAATATGGAAAAGAGAATGTAGATTTTCTTTTCTTCTTACTGCTTAACCTGAACAAAATGTCATATATACCTCCTGGCCTGTTGCCAAACCAAGAAGAGTCACTTGAATAACGAACAAGACAGGAGGGAAACCATATTGATAATTTATCATTACACTATCATCACACACATGGAACTCATCAATGATGCTTACGAAAAAATTGGATCATTTGTGGAAAAGTAAAGAGAATAGGGAGATGTCTCAACTGAAGAGAAAATGCTACAGAAAATAATTACAAAAAAAAAAAAAAAAAACATGTTAAGACGTGAACACAAATTCAGAGTTTCAGGACCACAAAGGGCTAAGTTAAAGGAAAAGAGTTATCAATATTTTCTTATTCATTATGGAGAGCAGGATGAATTTTTAAAAGGTCAAGTAATTGTGAGTCTGATATATCTGTTGATAATTTGCATTTCTAATGTTGTAAATGGTTGTGAATTTATAGTTGTTATTTCTATTTCCTTTAGACTTGTGACCATGAGTTTGATCGACAAACTATGTGTGTTCATCATATTATGTGTTAAAATCTCACTCTGTCATCCAGGCTGGAAATGCAGTAGCATAATCACATGTCACTGCAGCCTCGACATCTCCAGGCTCAGGTGATCCTCCTGCCTCAGCCTCCCAAGTAGCGGGGACTATAGGCTCGAGCCACCACGCCTGGCTAATTTTTGTATTTTTTTTTTAGAGATGGGGTTTTGATATGTTGCTCAGGCTGGTCTCAAACTCCTGGACTCAAGCAATCTGCCCACCTTGGTCTCCCAAAGTGCTGAAATGACAGGCATTCACCACTGCCCCTGGCCTGTTTTCATTTTTTTAATTGACTGATTCATTCAGACACGTAATTATCAAGTCAAATCTCACTATTTCCTTAGCATTTCCCTTCAGTTTAGCTTAGAAAACCCATTCCTAAGTTAATATTTTAAAACATATACAATTAGTCAGTTGTGGTGGCACACTCCTGTAATCCCAGCTACTCGGGAGATTGAGGCAGCAGAATCACTTGAACCCGGGAGACAGAGGTTGCAGTGAGTTGAGATCGTGCCACTGCACTCCAGCCTGGGCGATAAGTGAGACTCCATCTCAATAAACAAAAGCAAAAACAAAAACCAAGGTTTTCTCCAGATCATTTTTACATTTAATTATTCAGTAAATATAACTTCACTCCTACACACTATTAGTCAATGTACCTAACACACACAATTTATTAAATAAACCAGTTCATTCCCAACAGCATCAAAAGTAGCTACATTTCCTAATGTAAATTAATATAGGCATTATGGAAAATAATATGAAGATTCATCAGAGAAACTAAAAATAGAATTACTGTATGTTCCAGCAATCCCACCTGTGGATGTATAGCTAAAGGAATTGAAATCAGCGTACAACATAACTGCACTCCCATATTCACTGCAGCATTCTTCATAACAGCTAAGATATGGGAGCAACCTAGGAGGCCAGCATTGGATGAATGGATAAAGAAAATGTGATACACACACACACACACACACACACACACACACACATAGATATATGAATACTATTCACTATTTTGTTTATTTATTTACTTTTTAATTTTATTTGGATACACAGTTTCACTCTTGTTTCCCAGGCTGGAATGCAATGGCACAATCTCAGCTCACCAGAACCTCCATCTCCCTGGTTGAAGTGATTCTCTTTCCTCAGTCTCCTGAGTAGCTGGGATTACAGACATGCACCACCAAACCTGGCTAATTTTGTATTTTTAGTAGAGACGGGGTTTCTCCATGTTAGTCAGGCTGGTCTTGAACTCCTGACCTCAGGTGATCCGCCCGCCTCAGCCTCCCTAAGTGCTAGGATTACAGGCGTGAGCCACTGTGCCCAACCTTACTATTTACCCTGTCTTTTTTTTTTTTTTTTCCTTTGAGGTGTAGTTTCCCTCTTGTTGCCCAGGCTCCGTCACTGCAACCTCTACCTCCCAGGTTCAAATGATTTTCCTGCCTCAGCCTCCCAAGTAGCTGGAATTACAGGTGCCCGCCATCACACCCAGCTAATTTTTGTATTTTTAGTAGAGAGGGGCTTTCACAATATTGCCCATGCTGGTCTTGAACTCCTGAGCTTGAGTGATCCCCTTGTTTCAGCCTCTGAAAGTGCTGGGATTACAGGCATGAGCGCAGCACCCAGCCAAAAACACAGGGAGGTGTATTAATAGTCTGAAACATTGCAAAATACTGCTGAGAATACAGTTCACTAATATCATCATCACAGAGCACAAAATACATTCTGGTATTATTAAGAATATCATAGCTCTAAGTAACACATACTAGAGCACTCATTCTATTAGAAATTAAATTATACTAATATTATTGACAATTACTTTTAGCTGTCACTGTAAACTCAAAGACAAAATAAATTCATCATCAGAAAACATAAAACAAGTACTTAGCCTTATTGCTGAGAAGTCTATCCTTGTCTTTTACTGAATGCCACCTCAGTTCTTGGGATAAAGTTTGAAACAGCAACTGGAAGGATAGCTTTAACTTGAAAATGGTTTTATTTTTAGAGTTGTCATGTGATAAAAGCTATTCTCACATAGCCAAGCTGTTGGACAGAGACCAGGTTTTGTGAAAGTTTTTCATCAAGTGTTTCATGTTGACCTCACTGCAACCACAAACAATGGCAAATGCTTCATAAGCCCCTGTAAATGGTGATTCAGCTGATAAATTAATAAAATTCTCTTTCTTTAAGCAAGGTGTGGTGGCTCACACCTGTAATCCCAGCACTTTGGGAGGCCTAGGCAAGCGGATCATGAGGTCAGGAGGTCGAGACCATCCTGGCTAAAACGGTGAAATCCCGTCTCTACGAAAAATACTAAAAAATTAGCCAGGCATGGTGGCATGCACCTGTAATCCCAGATACCTTGGAGGCTGAAGCAGGAGAATTGCTTGAACCTGGGAGGCGGAGGTTGCAGTGAGCCAAGATTGCACAACTGCACTCCAGCCTGGGTGACACAGCGAGACTCCATGTCAAAAAAATAAATAAAATAACAATAAAAAATAAAATAAAATTCTCCTTTTTTAAAGTCCTAAACCAGAAAATATATAACATTGTTAATAGGAATGAATGGACATGGATGGATCACCCAAAGATTCTACTATTCCAGGGTCATCTTCAAAGAGAAAATATCAATTTCTTTGTGTTTCTTGCTTACCCAGGTCAAGAGTTACCAATACCAAGACAGCCAACTGCACAGAGATTGGACCTAGAGCAGCAGGAGGTGGTATATAAGTCACAGATACTAGAGGAAATTGAGAGAGGGAGCAGAAAAGTGATTCATCTGTATCAGGTGTGGTCTACAAGTTGTAAGATGTAGAATGTAGCTGGTGGATAGAGTAACAGAATTAGAAAAATCTAATGTTCATTCAAGTTTATTTTATGAACTAACCAAAAAGTCACACATGGATATTGACAGTAGGTGGAAAGATCAGAGCAGAAATAGCACTTTTGGCATGTAGTTATTGGGATTGAGGGAGAATTCATTTTAGCTTTAATTTAAATAGATTTAATTACTTTTATTTTAATTAATTATTGTAAAGCTTTAATTTTAAAAAGATTTTAATTTTTATTGTGGCAAAATATATGTAACATAAAATTTGCCATTTTAACCATTTTTAATGCATAGTTCAATGTCACTAAATACAGTCACCTGATTGTACAACCATCACCACCATGCACCATCTCTAGAGCTTTTTCCTTTTTAATTTCCAAAACTGAAACTCTGTAACTCTAGTACCCATATCCCATCATTACTCTCTCCTCCAAGTACCTGGGAACCATCATTCCACTTTTCCACTTTTGGTTTCTATGAATATGACACTCTAGATACCTCATATAAGTGGAGTCATGCAGTATTAGTTTTTCGTATCCAGTTTCTTTGACTTAGCATTATGTCAAGGTTCATCCATGTTGTAGCATGCGTCAGAATGTCCCTTTATAAGACTAAGTAATATCCCACTGTATGTCTGTACCACATTTTGTTTATCTATTTCTCTGTCAATGACTGCTTCCACCTTTTGGCTATCATGAATAATGTTGCTATGCACATAACTTTGCAAATATTTGTGGAAGTCCCTGCTTTCAAGTCTTGTGGGTTTAAACCCAGAAGTTGACTTGCTGACTCATATGGTAATTCTAGGTTCCATTTTTATTTATTTATTTATTTTTGAGATGGAGTCTCTCTCTGTTGCCCAGGCTAGAGTGAAGTGGCATGATCTCAGCTCACTGTGACCTCCGCCTCCCAGGTTCAAGCAATTCTGCTACCTCAGCCTCCTGAGTAGCTAGGATTACAGGCACACACTTCAACGCCTGGCTAAGTTTTGTATTTTGAGTAAAGACAGGATTTCACTTTGTTGGTAAGGCTGGTCTCGAAATCCTGACCTTGTGATCTGCCCGCCTCAGCCTCCCAAAGTGCTGGGATTACAGGCATGAGCCACCGCACCCAGCCTAGGTTCCTTACTTTTAAAAAAAATTTAGGAACCACTGTACTCTTTTCCACCATGACTATAGCAATGTAGAGTCCACTAGCAATGCACAAGAGTTCCGACTGGCTACATCCTCACCAACACTTACTATTTCCTGGATTTTTGATGATTGCCATCTGAATGGGTATGAAGTGGTATCTTATTGTGGTGTTGATTTGCATTTCCTGAGTAATCAGTGATGTTGAGCATTTTTCACGTGTTTCATGGCCATTTGTATATCTTCTTTGGGAAAATGTCTATGTAAGTCCTTTGCCTATTTTTTCGTTGGGTTGTTTATTTATTGCTGAGCTGCAGGAATGTTTTATATATTCTGGATATTGATCCATTATCAAAGATATCATTTGAAATATTTTTTTCCATTCTGCAGGTTGCCTTTGATTACACAAAAATTTTAAATTTTGATGAAGTCCAATTTACTTTCAAGTAAATTGTTGTTTGCTTTTTGTTGTAACCATACAGCCAACCTTCATGCTCTTCTCCCTTCCCATGCTTTATTATTGCCCTCTCCAGAGGGCTTGACTCTGATTAAAGAAAAACAGACATCAGTTGAATTTTTATGGAATAGAGGAACTGTGGGAAAGAAACAGGTGGAAGAGTCATGGGATTAAAAGCCAAGGTCAGGAGGAGACAGGTCAGAGGATAGGCTTTACTTTCAAGTTTCCTGAGTAGCTGGGACTGCACACATGTGCCTCCACACCAGCTTACATTTATCTTTAAACAAGGGTTTGATCCCGTTTTGAAATTTATTTGTGTTAAGGCATGTACCCTAAGTGATATGGCAGGCTCATTTTAGACCGTTGGACAATTTGATGTCTGGACCACCATTTGCCATTTGTGATCTGCTCTCCTGTGAAATTCAACTGTTGCCCATGCTTTTGGTGTCAGAAAACTTTTAGTTTATAATTTTAAGTATATCATGTCTCCTGCCTCATATGTACCACTGGACAATGTCCCTTTTATGTGCTCAACTTCTTTCAGAGGTAAATGTATTTTGAAGCGGAGAACAAAGATAATTGCAAAATTGGCCTGGAGAACTAAGGTAATTATGAAAGTTTCAGGTACAAAGAGAGAGGGTTCAATATGTCAGCAGTTCTTTACCAATCCATCCTAGAAGTTTTCTTTTAGGATTGCCTAAATAATGCTGGGAATGTGTGCAAGACACACAAGTGTTCCAGAAGCATGTAAACAAAGTACAGAGAAGAGGATAAGATAAAATAAGATGAACTAAGATTATTAGGAAAACCTTGTTCAGAAGATTGCCTACAGAGGCAAAAGGGACAGTTTCACTTTGCTGAGGGAAATAGGGTGGTAAGAACCCTCGTGGGGAAGACCCCCACTTACCCTGACACAGAGAGAAGGTGTAAAATAACTTAATGGGAGAGTATTAGGCTGAGATAGCTCCCATGGCCTGGGTTCCTACATAGAGAAAATGAACCAAGCTTCACCCGTCACAAGTGACCAGCTGAGTATTAGCTTTGTGATGAGAGACCTTCCACCAGGATAGTTCAAATAATGCAATTGCCCAAATTTTTGCCAATCAAATAATTTCTCTAGTCTGCTTCTACATTCACCCTATAAAACCTTCCCTACAAACACCTCTAGTGGATCCTCCAATCACTTCCAGTTTGGAGCTGCCTGATCCATGAAACTCTGTTTGCTCAAATGCCCTCTTTAAAATTCTAATGTGCTTAAGTTGATCTATTTTTTTCTTTTTAAAAATTGAGATGGGATCTTCCTATGTCGCCCAGGCTGGTCTTGAACTCCTGAGCTCAAGGGATCCTGCCACTTCAGCCTCCTGAGTAGCTGGGACTATAGACATGTGCCTCCACACCACGCTTACATTTATCTTTAAGCAAGGTTTTTTTTTTTGTTTTTTTTTTGTTTTTTTTTTTTGAGGCGGAGTCTCGCTCTGTCGCCCGGACTGGAGTGCAGTGGCCGGATCTCAGCTCACTGCAAGCTCCGCCTCCCGGGTTTATGCCATTCTCCTGCCTCAGCCTCCCGAGTAGCTGGGACTACAGGTGCCCGCCACCTCGCCCGGCTAATTTCTTGTATTTTTAGTAGAGACGGGGTTTCACCGTGTTAGCCTGGATGGTCTCGATCTCCTGACCTCGTGATCCGCCCGTCTCGGCCTCCCAAAGTGCTGGGATTACAGGCTTGAGCCACCGCGCCCGGCTAAGCAAGGGTTTGACCCTTTTTGAAATTTATTTGTGTTAAGGCATGTACCCTAAGTGACATGGCAGGCTCATTTTAGACCATCGGACACTTCAGTCTCTGGATCACTATTTGCCATTTGTGACCTGTTCTAAGAAATTCAAGTGTAATTCAAGTTAGTTCACCCTCTGCTGATCAGGGGAGGTTGCTCTGGGTGCAAGTTCAACACAGGCATTCACACTTTCCTACCAACTCTTCTGGAGACTCAACAGGACAAATCTTGCCTTCTGGAGGCCTAGGATAGAGAAAGGCCTCCACCTGGGGCTGAATCACTGAATTTCTTCCCAGGCCTATGCCCTCCCTATGTGACGACACTGATGCTGGGTAGACATTCATCAAAGACATGAGTTCCCTAGCATCTGGTCCCTTCACTGCATATCTCCTGGTCATTTCTGCTGACCCTGTGCTGACCTTGGAGAAGCGAAGCGTGCTCCCAAGGCGCCTAGACTTTGTGCTGTTTCACAATCACACAGTTTCATCTGGGATAGGAGATGGTAGGAAAATCAGCAGTGATTACTGTTCCACTCTGAGGGTCTCTGGATAATTTGATCATTGTCTCCCAGGGCTTTATTACCTGGCCAGTCTCCTGGAGAGATGAGAAATATTTCCACTGAGGATAGGATGCACTGCCTGACATGAAATTATTGCAAGTTAAATCTCCAACCTGGTTGAGAAGGGCCATCTGCCTTCTGCTCAGACCTGCTGCTCATGGCTTGAGTGCTCATGACAGGTGCACAAGTCTTCCACTCCAAAGCCCAGACCAGGAAAGAGGCAGCTTCACCAGGGGAGGGTACCAGACTCTGTGATGGGCCAGGAAGTGGAATGCGGCCTCCTGAGCAGATGTGGTGGTGACAGGGATACTGAGTGGCAGGGAGAGTGAGATCCTTGTTATATAAAGCATTCATCATGGTATTTAAGTGATGACACCTTGAAGTCATGTAATTCACTAAAATCAATCTGTTGTAGATCATCTGTGATTTGTAATTTTGTAATTTGCTTTTTGCTTTTTCTATCTAGCAAAAATTCCTTGTAGCAAGCATGATGGGAACTGAGGGAGATGGTGCCAGCCTAGCAAATGATACAAGTTTCTAGTTGAGTGTTTCCACAAATTTTCATAAATTAGCCCAACAAGTCTTTATAAAGGGTCAAAATCCCATCCTCTGACCTGTCTTCTCCTGGCTCTGACTTTTAACCCCATGACTCTTCCACCTGTTTCTTTCCCACAGTTCCTCTATTCCATAAAAATTCAACTAGTGTCTGTTTTTCTTTTATCAGAGTCAAGCCCTGTGGAGAGGGCAATAGTAAAGCATGAGAAGGGAGAAGAGCATGAAGGTTGGCTGTATGGTTACAACAACAAGCAAACAAAACAACAAAAACTAACAAATCACATTGCATGCAAGTGAGTCTACTAGGATTTTTGTTGAATTTACAATATTTTTAGGAAGAAAACAAATAACTATGATTTTTATTTTACAGATAGAAAACCTAAGATGTATAAATTTTTTCTCAAAGTCACACTGTTAAACACAAATGGAGCAGCATAATATTAGATATCTTTGGAAAGAATAGGGAGAATAAACAAACTGTTCATGGAACTTGAGTCTTCTGACTTCCAGATCAGATTCTCTTAAAAATGCTATCCCTTTTATAAAGTCCTCAGTCTTTATGTCAAAATTGAAATGCACCAGCCAGGGCAACTTAAGGCTCCATCTCTACAAATATATATTTTTTTAATTAGCCAGGCCTGTTGGTGGCCAGGCTGGTCTTAAACTCCTGAGCTCAAGGGATCCTCCCACCTCAGCCACCTGAGTACCTGGAACTACAGACTTGTGCCTCCACCTCCAGCTTACATTTATCTTTAAGGTTTGACCGCTTTCTGAAATTTACTTAAGACATGAACCGTAAGTGATATTGCAGCCTCATTGTAGGCCGTCAGACATTTTGGTCTCTGGACCTGTAGTCCCAGCTACTTAGGAGGCTGAGGTTGGACGATCACTAGCGCCTGGGTTTTGTGAGCCATGATCACGCCACTACACTCCTGCCTGGGCAACAGAGTGAGACTCTGTCTCAAAAGAGAAGTAGATGCAGCTGGAGTCTGAATACACTAATTGCTAATCTGTGCTATAGGCACGTTAATGATTCATTCATCTTTGAAAATGTCATCTACTTCTTTAAGTCAGTTGATGTCCCAGAAACATGATACTGGTTGCCTAATACCTACAGTTGCCATTCAATATCTTTCCTCCTTTTTTTTCCCCAAAGAAATAGCAGAGATAATGACCTTATCATTTTAGTGAGGGTTTTATTTGCCCATCTGTAAACATTTATATAATACATCGTTTGACCGTTTGATCTAAAAAAGGTTTGCTAAATGAAAAAGCATGCCACGCTCATGGAATGAAAGGATCAATATCGTTAAAATGGCCATACTGCCCAAAGCAATCCATGATTCATTGCTATTCCTATCAAATTACTACCATCATTTTTCACAGCAGAAACTATTCTAAAATTTACATGGAATCAAAAAAGAGCCCAAATAGCCAAAGCAATCCTAAGCAAAAAGAACAAAGCTGGAAGCATTACATTACTTGACTTCAAACTATACTGTAAGCCTACAGTACCCAAAACAGCATGACACTGGTGCTAACAGAGACCAATGGAACAGAATAAAGAGCCCAGAAGTAAATCCACACACCTACAGCCATCTGATCTTTGACAAAGTCAACAAAAATAAGCATTGAGGAAAGGACTCCCTATTCAATAAATGATGCTGGGATAACTGGCCAGCCATAGGCAGAATGAAACAGGAACTTTACCTTTCACTATATTAGAAAATTAAAACAGATTAAAGATTTAAATGTCAACCTCAAACTATAAGAATTCAAGAAAGCCTGGGAAATACCATTCTGGACATCCACCTTGTGAAAGAATTTATGAGTAAGTCCTCAAAAGCAATTGCAACAAAAACAAAAATTGATAATGGGGACCTAACTAAAACTTTCCGTGGCAGAGTAGGGTATCATGCTGTCTCCCAGGCTGAAGTGCAGTGGCACAATCTCGGCTCACTGCAACCTCCTCCTTCCGAGCTCAAGTGATACGTCCCCCAGAGGTGCACACCATCATACCTGGCTTATTGTTTTTTCTTTCTTTTTTCTTTTCTCGTTTATTCTCAGCTTAGTGGCTGAAGATCCACGCTGCCCCATTGCCTCGGAAGCCTCCTGGACCATCACAGATGCTTTGGGTAACTCTTAGAGTGGAGGGTAAGTCCCTCCCCTTCTTAATCAATATGGAAGCTACACTCTCCACATTACCTTCTTTTCAAGGGCCTGTTTCCCTTGCCTCCATAAATGTTGTGGATATTCACAGCCAGGCTTCTAAACCTCTTAAAACTCCCCAACTCTAGTGCCAACTTGGACAACATTCTTTTATGCACTCCTTTTTAGTTATCCCCACCTGCCCAGTTCCCTATTAGGCTGAGACATTTTAACTAAATTATCTGCTTCCCTGACTATTCCTAGGCTACACCCATACCTCATTGCTGCCTTTTCCTCCAGTTCAAAGCCTCCTTCACATCCTCCCCTCGTATCCCCCAACCTTAACCCAAAAGTATAGGACAGCTCTACTCCCTCCTTGGCAACTGATCATGCACCCCTTACAATCTCATTAAAACCTAATCACCCTTACCCCACTCAACACCAATATCCCATCCTGCAGCACGCTTTAAAAGGATTAAAGCCAGTTATCACTCGCCTGCTACAGCATGGGCTTTTAAAACCTATAAACTCTCTTACAATTTCCCCATTTTACCTGTCCAAAAACCGGACAAGTCCTACAGATTAGTTCAAGATCTGTGCCTTATCAACCAAATTGTCTTGCCTATCCACCCCGTGGTGCCAAACCCATATACTCTCCTATCCTCAATAACTCTCTCCACAACCCATTATTCTGTTCTGGATCTCAAACGTACTTTCTTTACTATTCCTTTACACCATTCATCCCAGCTTCTCTTCGCTTTCACTTGGACTGATCCTGACATCTATCAGGATCAGCAAATTACCTAGTCTGTACTGCTGCAAGTCCTCACGGACAGCCCCCGTTACTTCAGTCAAGCCCAAATTTCTGCCTCATCTGTTACCTATCTCAACATAATTATCATAAATACACACTTACTCTCCCTGCTGATCGTGTCCGGCTAATCTCCCAAACCCTCCCTTCTACAAAACAACAACTCCTTTCCTTCCTAGGCATGGTTAGTGCAGACAGAATTCTTACCCAAGAGCTGGGATGGTGTCCTGTAGCCTTTCTGTCCAAATGACCTTACTGTTTTAGCCTAGCCTTCATGTCTCCGCACAGCAGCTGCCACCGCTTTAATACTGTTAGAGGCCCTAAAAATCACAAACTATGCTCAACTCTCTACAGTTCTCATAACTTCCAAAATCTATTTTCTTCTCCAACCTTTGCTCAAGACAACGCTTATGCTGATAAGGTAGCGAAAAAAGCAGCCATCAAAAGGCATCAGATCCCATCGCTCAGGACAATGCTTATGCTGATAAGTGAGCTAAAAAAGGAGCTTCCGGCTGGGCGCGGTGGCTCAAGCCTGTAATCCCAGCACTTTGGGAGGCTGAGACGGGTGGATCACGAGGTCAGGAGATCGAGACCATCCTGGCGAACATGGTGAAACCCTGTCTCTACTAAAAAATACAAAAAACTAGCCAGGTGAGGTGGCAGGCGCCTGTACTCCCAGCTACTTGGGAGGCTGAGGCAGGAGAATGGCGTAAACCCGGGAGGTGGAGCTTGCAGTGAGCTGAGATCCGGCCACTGCACTCCAGCCTGGGTGACAGAGCGAGACTCCGTCTCAAAAAAAAAAAAAAAAAAGGAGCTGCCAACTTCTCATGGCAGTTCTCCTCCTTCACATCGGCCACTCCCACCTACTCCTTCCCTGAAACTTCCACCTATCAATCTCTTCACAGACAAGGCAAATCGTTCTTAGACCAAGGAAAATTATCTCCTTCCAACCTCACAGGCCCATTCTATTCTGTCGTCATTTCATAACCTCTTCCATGTAGGTTACATGCCGCTAGCCTGTCTCTTAGAACCTCTCATTTCCTTTCCATCATGGAAATCTATTCTCAAGGAGATCACTTCTCAGTGTTCCATCTGCTATTCTACTACCCCTCAGGGATTGTTCAGGCCCCCTCCCTTTCCTACACATCAAGCTCGGGGATTTGCCCCTGCCCAGGACTGGCACATTGACTTTACTCACTTGCCCTGAGTCAGAAAACTAAAACATCTCTTAGTCTGGGTAGACACTTTCACTGGTTGGGTAGAGGCCTTTCCCACAGGGTCTGAGAAGGTCACCACGGTCATTTCCTCCCTTCTGTCAGACATAATTCCTCAGTTTAGCCTTCCTACCTCTATACAGTCTGATAATGGACCAGCTTTTAATAGTCAAATCACCCAAGCAGTTTCTCAGGCTCTTAGTATTCAGTGAAACCTTTATATCCTTTGCCGTCCTCAATCTTCAGGAAAGGTAGAACAGACTAATAGTCTTTTAAAAACACACCTCACCAAGCTCAGTCACCAACTTAAAAAGGACTAGACAATACTTTTACTACTTTCCTTTCTCAGAATTCAGGCCTGTCCTCGGAATGCTACAGGTTACAGCCCAATTGAGTTCCCGTGTGGACACTCCTTTTTATTAGGTCCCAGTCTCATTCCAGACACCAGACCAACTTGGACTGCACCCCAAAAAACTTTCATCCCTTCTGTCTAGCCATACTCCTATTCACCGTTCTCAGCTACTCATAAATGCCCTGCTTGTGTTTACACTGCGGGTTTACACCGTTTCTCCAAGCCATCACAGCTGATATCTCCTGGTGCTATCCCAAACTGCCACTCTAAATTCCCTCTTAAAGTAAATAAATAATCTTTGCTGGCAAGGCTATGCTGAGCCTCCTTAAGCAGTCTCTAATTAGATGTGCTAGGTCCACCCAATTCTTAGTCCTTTAGCACCTGGTTTTTCTCCTTCTCTTACCTTGTGTCCTCTGTTTTTTAATTCATGCAAAACTGCATCCAGGCCACACCAATCATTCAATACGACAAATGTTTCTTCTAACGACCCCACAATATCACCCCTTACCTCAAAATCTTCCTTCAGCTTAACCTCTCCCACTCTAGGTTCCCACGCCGCCCTTAATCCCACTTGAAGGAGCCCTGAGGAACATCACCCATTCTCTCTCCATACCACCCCCCAAAAATTTTTACCGCCCCAACACTTCACACTATTTTATTTTATTTTTCTTATTAATATAAGAAGGCAGGAATGTCAGGCCTCTGAGCCCAAGCCAAGCCATTGCATCCCCTATGACTTGCATGTATACGCCCAGATGGCCTGAAGTAACTGAAGAATCACAAAAGAAGTGCAAATGCCCTGCCACTCCTTAACTGATGACATTCCACCACAAAAGAAGTGAAAATAGCCGGTCGTTGCCTTAAGCGATGATATTATCTTGTGAAATTCCTTTTCCTGGCTCATCCTGGCTCTAAAAGCTCCCTCACTGAGCATCTTGTAACCCCCACTCCTGCCCACCAGAGAACAACCCCCCTTTGACTATAATTTTCCTTTACCTACCCAAACCTTATAAAACGGCCCCACCCTTATCTCCCTTCACTGACTCTCTTTTCGGACTCAGCCCGCCTGCACCCAGGTGAAATAAACAGCCATGTTGCTCACACAAAGCCTGTTTGGTGGTCTCTTCACATGGACAAGCATGACAGCCACATTCATCAATGATCTTAGGCAGATCTTCTGGATAACCTACTGCAGCTTCTACATCAGAACTTGCAGCTTCATCTTGCACTATTATATCATAGAGACGGCTTCCTTCCTTAAACCTCATGAACCAACCTACGCTGACTTCAGACTTTTCTTCTGCAGCTTCCTTATCTCTTTCGGCCTTCATAAAATTGAAGAGAATTAGGGCCTTGCTAAGGGTTAGGCTTTGGCTTAAGGGAAAGTTGTGGTTGGCTGGATCTTCTATCCAGACCACTACAACTTTCTCCATACCAAGCAATAAGGCTTTGTTTTCTTTATTTAAATATTATAGAATTGGTTTATTATAAAGGTGATTCAAGAATATCCAGTTAAAACCTTATCCCAATGCTACCCAATACAACCAAGAAGCAGTTAAGCACTTTTACATTAGGAACAAGTACATAAAACAAGAGACTACATCAAGCCTATGATTCAAACTCAAAAAGAGAAAGGTCTCTTAGGTCTCCTACAGGTCAATACAGAGGTTATCGCAAGATCAAAGCACTGTGCCAGGTGTCACAGTATTGTTACAACACTGAGGTATAACTGGGCAAATTACAGTTGAAGGGAAATGAAGATCTCCATATTCTTGTTTTGTGGATGTACTTAAGTGTTTGAAATTTCAGGAACAGCTGCCTTTAATGACAGCAAGATGTAATACAAGTGTTTATTAAAGAGAAAGAAGCTTATAAAGTTCTCTATCAAGATCCTCCTAAATCTTCACAGAACCTCAACCTTTCCACCCTCACCCTGGAAGCCAGAGCTACTCTGCTGGTATATAAGATGCCATCTTAATTTGTGGCTTACTGGAAAATTATAGGCACTCCTTCCAAGCAGCTTTGATCTTCTGCACATTAAAAAAAATTCCAGCTGTGGGAGATGGCTTATACCTCCCAGTACTTTGTGAGGCTGAGGCAGTAGGGTCACCTGAGGTCAGGAGTTCGAGACCAGCCTGGCCAACATGGCAAAACCCTGTCTCTACTAAAAATAGAAAAATTAGCTAGGCGTAGTGGCTCAGGCCTGTAAACCCAGCTACTCGAGGATTCTCCTGAGGCAGAAGAAGCACTTGAACCCAGGAAGTGGAGGTTGCAGTGAGATGAGATCATGCCACTGCACTCCAGCCTGGGTGACAGCATGAGACTGTGTCAAAAAATGAAAAAATCCCAACAACATGCTATATAATTCATTTATGCAATTTTGCATTCTAGGTAGAATTTCATTATTACTCTAAAACTCCATCTGCACAGTAGCCATTTCCCCAATAAGACTTAATTCAAGATTTAATCTTTCTGCTGTTTTCTGAATAAAAGCCTTAGAGTCAATTATTATGAGTGGTCAACCTATGAACTATTTTATATAACATAGTGACTGCATTTTTTTAGCACTGAAAGTACTTAAAATAAAACTTCTTACTTCCAACTTTTGCACTCCTCCAAAATGAAAGGCCAAAATATGTAGATTTTGTAATTCAGGGAAAAATTTTAACTTCCCAAGTTGAGGTTTTTCGGAGCAGCTTTTGCCAGGAAAAGAGATTTTGTCTATAAAAAACCATTGAAAACAAGAGCTTTTTCTGGAAACATTGGAAGACCCTTAAAACATAAAGGTGCTAGATGGTACCATTTAGACTCACAACGAAATATTACTTTAGAGCTTACATTAAAGAGTTAATTCATGCTCACTTTTTTTCCTTTAAAAAATACTCTTTGAAAACCATTATTACTCCTGTAGACACATACTCTAGTTATATCATCTCTTCTTGTAAAAATAAAGGTATAATCATGATTATCTCTATTTCTTTGTGAAATTCAACTACCAATATACATTTATTAATCTGATCACTTTTCCACTAACTCATAATCTTATAGTATTCTCTCCAGAGTCAATTTTCATTCCCTCTTTATTTATTTTTTCTTTTTTGAGATGGAGTCTCCCTCCGTCACCCGGGCTGGAGCACAGTGGCACAATCTTGGCTCACTGCAACTCCACCCTCCAGTTCGTGCAATTCTCTGCCCCAGCCTGTGGAGTACCTTGGACTACAGGCAGCCACCAACACACCCGGCTAATTTTTGCATTTGTAGTAGAGATGGGGTTTCACCATCTTGGCCAGGCTGGTCTTCAACTCCTGACCTCGTGATCCAGCCGCCTTGGCATCCTAAAGTACTGGGATTACAGGTGTGAGCTACCGCACCTGGCCTCCAGGGTCAATTTTCAGCATATAGAAGTAGGAGTAAGTCTTATAGGTAAGAACAATCTTGAAGGCAATTTTTAAATCTAGTCTTTAATGTGTTCAACACAAATGAGAACTTCAGAACTACAAACTAAGATTTACTTCCAAAACTAAGGCAAAGGTAAACTTCCAGAGCTAAATGAAGATAAACTACTATAAGACTGATTTCTGTCATGCACATTATGAATGCACTCAATGATTTCCAACCAAGACTTAAAAATTAGCACAAAGGAGTCCAAGGGGGAGAATAAAGCCACTTCTGGTTTGCTCTTTTCCAATTCATTAGATAATATCTCTTGTATGCCCAGAGGGCATGGAGTACTCCTCTAGGCACTAGCCAGAGTGATTAGCGATTTGTTTTCTTATCATGTATGTTTTCACTGGAGTAACATTTCTAATTTCCTTCGAGAACTTTTTCTTTGCATTTACAACTTGGCTTACTTTGGCACAAGAAATGTAGCTTTCAGCCTGTCTCAGATTTCAACATGGCCTTCCTTATTAAGCCTAATCATTTCTTGGTTTGGACTGAAAGTGAAAGACATGCATCTTCCTTTTATTTGAACCCTAAGAGGCCAATGGAGGATTATTCATTGGTATAATTTTGATATTGTTGAGTCTCAAGGAATAGGGAGGGCCAAGGAGAGAGAGAGGGAGAAACGGCTGGTCAGGGGAGCAGTCAGAACACACACAATGTTTATCAATTAATTTTGCCATCATATAGGGGCCTGGCCTGGTTCAACATCCTTACAACAGTTATATCAAAGATCACCTATCACAGATCACTGTAACAGAGATAGTAGTAATGGAAAAGTTTAATATATTGTAAGAATTACCAAAATGTGACAGAGTCACAAAGTGAGCACATGATGATAGAAATGTGGGACAGATAGATGCTCCACGCATGATTGCCAAACCTTCAATTTGTGAAAAACACAGTATCAGCAAGTGTAATAACATGAGTTATGCCTGCACTCAAAAGAATAAAGGGACAAATTTGGGAAATGGAAGGGCCAGTCCATTCCCAGTACAGCAACATCATCAGCACCATCCCGCTGGAGTCCTTCATCAACAAAGGCAAAAAGTATCCTCCACACATTTATATTACAACCTAAACTCCTGTTAAAGAGGTTTGGGAGATTTTTAAGGGGCTGACCCCTTTGTTCATTCCTCTATTTTAATTTTTAAATTCTTTTTCTTTTTTGAGATGGAGTTTTGCTCTTGTTGCCCAGGCATGATCTTGACTCACTGCAACCTCCGCCTCCCAGGTTCAAGTGATTCTCCTGCCTCAGCCTCCTGAGTAGCTGGGACTACAGGTGCCTGCCACCATGCATGGCTAATTTTGTATTTTTAGTAGAGACAGGGTTTCACCATGTTTGTCAGGCTGGTCTTGAACTCCTGACCTCAGGTGCTCTGCTCGCCTCGGCCTCCTGAAGTGCTGGGATTACAGACATCAGCCACCATGCCTGGCCTCTAAATTTGTGTTATGGAGACTCATTTTCATGGTTAAAATATCCTGAATTGAATGTGGCCTGTTGGGAGTCGGGATGGAGGAAGCTACTTATGGAAAATGAATAAGAAAGGGAAACACACCAGAAGTAAGAAAGTGTCATCAATGTTTACATCAAAGACTCCATGAAAAAGAAAAGTACAAATAACCTGTTTTCATAGCTGACCATCGGACTGTGGACGGCACCTGCATCTACCAGGTTCTTCTTGATAGTCCCAATTTAAAATTTTTGAACTGATATTCATGAACACAGTGCTACTGGTTAGATCTTTGTCCAGGTGTTTGTTTGAGATGGATTCTCACTCTGCCGCCCAGGCTGGTGTGCAATAACACAATCTTGGCTCACTGCAAGCTCTGCCTCCCGGGTTCACACCATTCTGCTGACTCAGCCTCCTGAGGAGCTGGGACTACAGGTGCCCGCCACCATGCCCGGCTAATTTTTTGTATTTTTAGTAGAGACGGGGTTTCACAAAGTTAGCCAGGATGGTTTTGATCTCCTGACTTCATGATCCACCCGCCTTGGCCTCCCAAAGTGCTGGGATTACAGGCCTGAGCCACCGTGCCCGGCCACCTTTGTCCAGGTTTAAGCTTTAGAAAATAAGGTCTTCATGCAGTGGGAGGCCTGATTAGGGTTATGATTCTGCCCTGGGGCATCTCCACTTCTGACCCGGATGTAAACTTGGCATTTACTATTTACCTCCACACTTGAACAGCGAAGGATGGGCTGAGCACAGAGGCTCACATCTGTAACTCCAGCACTTTGGGAGGCCAAGGCACGAGGATCGCTTGAGGCCAGGAATTCAAGACCAGCCTGGTCAACATAGTGAGACATTGTCTCTGTAAAAGCAAACAAACAAAACCGAGGATGGGTGGGTGGCAGGTAGCAGATCAACCTGGAAGACCATTAATCTCAGAGCTGAAAGGACCCTTAGACCTGCCCCCAATTAACAGATGAGACTGTGCCTTGGGATCATAGCCTAAGATTTGAAAATAATCAATCCCAAAACCCCCAAGCATACTGCTACTGTTTGCTACCGAAAAATGTTTTCTAGTCTGGGTGTGATGGCTCATACCTGTAATCCCAGCGCTTTGGGAGGCTGAGGCGACTAGATCACCTGAGGTCAGGAGTTCAAGACCAGCTTGGCCAACATGGTGAAACTCTGTCTCTACTGAAAATACACACAATTAGCCAGCCATTGTGGTATGTGTCGGTAATCCCAGCTTCTTGGGAGGCTGAGGCAGGAGAACCATTTGAACCCGTGAGGCAGAGGTTGCAGTGAGCTGAGATTGCACCATTGCACTCCAGCTTGGGCCACAAGAGTCAAATTCTGTCTCAAAAATAATAATGATAATAATAATGTTTTCTACAAGCAAGGGGTTACTTTGTACTGCAAACTGGTGTGAAGGAATCCACCATGTATCAACTTTTGGAATGATGACACTTATTTCTAGATCTTGGAGGTGGGAATGCTTGTTGATCATCTTCTTTGTTCTTTGTTATATTGATTGATTTTTTTTAAAACTAGCATTTTTGTAACAATAAAGTCATAAAAATAAGTAACTAAAATAAAGTAAAATAATCTAAAAAGGCCAGGCACGGTGGCTCACACCTATAATCCCAGCACTTTGGGAGGTCGAGGTGGGTGGATTACCTGAGGTCAGGAGTTCGAGACCAGCCTGGCAAACATGGCGAAACCCCATCTCTACTAAAAATACAAAAATCAGCCGGGCGTGGTGGCAGGCTCCTGTAATCCCAGCTACTTGGGAGGTTGAGACAGGAGAATTGCTTGAACCTGGGACAAGGTGCTTGCAGTGAGCTGAAATCACGCCATTATACTTCAGCCTGGGCAACAACAGCTAAACTTGATCTCAAAACAAAACCAAACAAAATTTAATATAATTGAGTTGAATATTTAAACTTTTTACTGACATTTCAAATTAGATTCTAATTCAATTTAAAAGAGAATCTCATAGAAGCAGATGTACTCAATTATGTTACCTCTATGGTTTCATTTAAGCAATTTGTTTTGTGAAGGGACACAAATTCAACCAGATTTTAACAGTGTATAAATATGTATTTATTAATTTAATTACAACGACAATACTCTCAACTCCCCATTTGAATAAAGGAGAACATCTGATCTCTGTTCTGGGGCACTGTGCATTATAGGTGTGTGGAAATACCGATGCCCTCAGCTGTGTGGCAGGCTCAGTGGGACGTGGAGTGCTGGAGACCCTGGGCCATTCACCTCTAGCCACAAAAGTCTTTGTCCGTTTACCCCCACTGCTATAGAAATATTATATTCAGTGGTTGTTATGATGTAAAAGAAAAGAAGAAGGGAAATTTATTAAACCTTTACATATAAGTTATGTTAGTAAATAAAGTCAATTTTCTTCTGGTTGACTAAAAAACTATACTATACATATTTATGCCTTCTGGAAATTTTAAATATTTTGAAGCAAAGCAACTCATTATTGGTAAGACAACCAATTAAAACTGCAGAATTGTAGAGGTTATGGGTTACATGTACAAGAAAATTTCATAGCAATAATCTTTTAAGACTATGTGAAGAGACTCCACAGTGAAGCAGAAATCAGAAGAGGCTCATAGACAGAAGAGACTTGCCTTGTCTCAGATGAGACTTTGGACAGCAGACATTTGGGTTAATGCTGAAATGAGTTAAGACTTTGGGGGACTGTTGGGAAGGCATGATAGGTTTGGAAATGTGGGGACATGAGATTTGGAGGGGCCAGGAGCAGAATAATATGGTTTGGCTATGTCCCTACCCACATCTCAACTTGAATTGTATAGCTCAGAATTCCCACGTGTTAGGGGAGGGACCCAGGGGGAGGTAGTTGAATCCCTAAGGTTTCTGAAATTAGAACAGAATTAAGAATACTGTGTATGCTCTCAGTTCACCAATTTATCAAAAGTAGCTTTTTGATTCAGGAGGGTGTCTGTTCTTTTGCAATTAGAAGAAAAGAAAGAATATTTTATATTTCGACTCTTTGGATTTTCTTCACTAACAGTATTTCCAAGACTAAGTAAGGGAGTCGCAAGTAGCACCAAGAGAAAAAAGCAGACTTGAGCAGCTTTTTAAAAATGGTCTTAAAATATGCAAAATGGAGCCAGGTGTGGTGGCTCACTCTTGTGATCCCAGCAATTTGGGAGCCTGAGGTAGGAGGATTGCTTGAGGCCAAAAGTTTTGAGACTAGCCTGGGCAGCATAGCAAGATCCCCATCGTTACAAAAAATATATATATTTTTAAAAATTAGCTGGATGTAGTGATGCATGCCTTAGAGTCCTAGTTTCTTGGTAGACTGAGGTAGGAGGAGCTCTTGAGCCCAGGAGTTCAAGTCTGAAGTGAGCTACGATTGCACCACTGTCCTCAAGCCTGGGCAACAAAGTGAGACCCTGTCTCTCTCCATATATATAAGTATATAAATAAATATATATATATTAATAAATAAATTTATAAATAAATATATAAATATATATTTATAAATAAATATATACTTATAAATAAATACATATAAATATATTTATAAATAAATATATATTTATAAATAAATATATATATAAATAAATATATATTTATAAATATATTATATATATATATTTATATACACAAACACACATGGAAAAGGGAAGGAGCCAAATTATCAAAGAAGTTATTGAAGAAGAAGAAATATTTGTCCTGCCAAATATCAGAACTTTTATAAAACTATAGCAATTAAGACAGTGTGGTCTTCACTGATTAACTGACTAATGAAAGAGAATAGAGCGCTCCCAAATCTCCACAAATTTAATCTTTGATATGTGATGTAGATCACATGGCAGAGCAGCAAGGAAAGAAAGGACTTTTCAATAAATAGAATAAAAAATAGGGGTTATTGATATAGGAAACAAAATGAAATTATATTTCTACTGTGCTCTATAAAGAAACATTAAATTCCAGATGGGCCAGACTTACATGTCAGAAACAAAACTTTAAAACTTTTAGTAGAAAATGTAAGTGAATGAGACATAAAAGGCCATTTAACCATTAAAAAAGAATAGACATTTTGACTATCACAAAATTAAGAACTTTTTACATCAAAAAGTGGAAAGATGGGCTGGACATGGTATCTCAAGCCTGTAATCCCAAACACCTGAGGTCAGGAGTTTGAGACTAGGCTGACCAACATGGTGAATCCCAGTCTCTAGTAAAAATACAAGAAACTAGCAGGGCATTGGTGGCAGAAACCTGTAATCCCAGCTACTTGGGAAGCTCAGGCATAAGAATCATCTGAATCCGGGAGGTCTAGGTTGCAGCGAGCCACTGCACTCCAGCCTGAATGACAGAACAAGATTCTGTCTCAAAAAAAATTAAAAAATTAAAAAATAAAAATTAAAAATTGAAAAGATAAACTATAAACTAGAGGAAGATATTTGCAGTACCTAAAACCTATGAAAGATTAATATCATCTCGACAAAGTATAAGGAGCTCCTATGAATTAATTTTGAAAATAGCACCCCAACAGAAAATTGGGAAAATACATTAATAGGGATTCCACAAAAGAGAAAGTCCCCAAAACATAAAAATTTTCTCACCCTCATTAGTAATCAGGAAAAAGCACAAGATACTACATATCTATTCTCTCCAAAAATATTAAGAAGTTTGAAAATACCAAATGTACTAGTCCACATTCACACTGCTGGTAAAGACATACGTGAGATGGGGAAGAAAAAGAGGTTTAATTGGATTAAGGGTTCCACATGGCTGAGGAGGTCTCAGAGTTATGGTGGTGGATGAACAGCACTTCTTACACGGCAGTAGCAAGAGAATATGAGAAGGAAGCAAAAGACAGAAACCTTGAAAAACCCATCAGACCTTGTGAGACTTATTCATTATCACAAGAATAGCATGGGAATCTCTGGCCCCAGGGATTCAACTACCTTCCCCTGGGTCCCTCCTCAAACACGTGGGAATTCTGAGTGATACAACTCAAGTTGAGATGTGGGTAGGGAAATGGACAAATCATATTATTCTGCTCCTGGCACCTCCAAATCTCATGTCCTCACATTTCCAAACCTATCATGCCTTCCCAACAGTCCCCCGAAGTCTGTTCACGGGTCAGTGAACTTTCAGCTGACTCCACGCCTTGAGGCCCATGGGATCGTTCTGGGCTGCAGCCAGGCCCTGCCTGCCTCAGTTGATGTGATGTGCTCAGCCAATCCATGCTCCCCCGTAGGGGTCCAGAATCGGATCCGATAGGGGGTCATGAGATGACCCCAGCAGGCGCCCTGAAGCTCCTCCTCCCCTGGTGGAAATCGGCTCAAGGATATTCTGAAGTCGGGACTCCTGGGGGTTGGATCATGGGACGCTGCCCGCGGCAGCCTCTTCCACGCGGCCCCCTACAGGACCCCAGATGCGGCCGCTGCCAAGGCTGTAGCACGAGAGTCCCTGGCGCCAAGCGGCGGTCATTTAAAGGGGATGCAGCCTGACTGCTGGTAGCGGAGCTTGGGACAGCCCAGCCAATGCGCCTGCCAGAGTGGCGGGTGAGTGCTCACGTCACAGTGGTTCCCACGGTTGTCATAGGAACCACTCCCTGAAGCCTGGCAAACAGGAGCTCTCCCTGGCAGTGCTTGGGTGGCGGGGCTCCGAGGCTCCAGCCTGACCTCTCCACGGGGTCGACAGGACTGTCTCCGGATGGCAGGAGTCCTGGCAAAGGGCTGACCAGGATGTTGAAAGCACAGGCAGGGTCCGGGGGAAGCAGCGCCGCATCCCAGGCTCAGGCCCGCCTGGACGCTGTTCGGGTGAGTCTCCCCACAAGTCGTGCCCCTCGTGATCTCCAGGATGGGTCGGCCTGCAGACCCCTGGGCTGATCTCTCCACCGAGGGTCGTTCTCCCTCGAGAGCCGAACACGGTAGCCTCAGCGGCTGCCTTGGGGTGTTTGTTTCTGTGCCACTGCTGTATGACTCTTTGTATGTGTATGTGTTTGTGTGTGTCCCATTTTCGATTCTCTCTCTGTCTCTCACTCTCTGTGAGTTTCTTGCCCGCTCTCTTTCGTTTGGGGTGTGTGTGTGTGTGTGTGTGTGTGTGTGTGTGTGTTTGGAGGAAAGTGCCCTTTGCGCCAAAAAGTGATTTCTTCCATGTCGGCCTGTCTTTGGCGAGCCTCCCTCCGCGTCTGTGCCTGGGTCATGTGTCCACTTGTCAACCATTTTCACGGCGGTGCCACTTTGGGTTTGTGAAGGCCTCCACCACGTGAGGAGATGCCTGGCTCCTGGAGTAGTTGCAACCTCATCCCCAGCCCGTGCCGCCTCTTTTCATGGATCAAGACGAACACACTGCAGCCACGGACAAAAGCCGCACGGGAGCTCATTGTCCTGCAGGAGAGGAGCAGGCCCACATCACAGAAGAGGCTTGTATCTTTTCCGGGCTCTTCTCTGAGAAAAGAAGCCACACCAAGACACAGGCTGAAAGAAGAAGCCGGGAATGGGAGATGGCCACAATCCCAGTCACTGGAAGGCTGGCCTCACTGCACAAGCCACCCTTTTGGCACCCTTCCCCTTAAGCCCGTGGCGGCGGCAGGGTGCTGTACCCCACCTGGGCTCTGGCCTCTGCTCCGTCCTCCCTCTGGCTGTGTATCCCCTGTTTCTCCGGGGCCTGGATGCTTCTCGGTCTGGCTGGATGTCTTCCATAAGGATCACTTCCCAGTCCCATTTGTCATATCTAAAAGCACAAATGACAAAAGAAAAAACAAATAAATTGGATGTCATCAAAATTAAAAATTTGTGTTCTTCAAAGGTCACCATCAAGAAAGTGAAAGGACAGACAACCCACAGAAAGATTTGCAAATCATGTATCTGGTAAAGTATATCCAGATTATACAGAGAACTCTTACAACTCAACCACAGAAAGATAATTTTTAAATAGGATTTGAATAGACATTTCTCCAAAGAAAATATACAAATGGCCAGTAAGCACATAAAAAAGTGCTCAACATCATTCGTTATTAGGAAAACACGAATCAAAACCACAATGAGATACCACTTCACATCCACCAAGATGGCTGTAATTATAGCGACAGATAACAAGGATGGGTGAGGATGCAGAGAAACTGGAGCCCTCATGCATTGCTGATGAAAATGTGAAATGGTGTAGCTACTTTGGAAACCTGTTTGGCAGTTCTTCAAAATGTTAAACACAGAGTTGCCATAAGATCCAGCAATTTGGCTGGGTGCAGTGGCTCATGCCTGTAATCCCAGCACTTTGGGAGGCCAAGGCAGGCGGATCACCTGAGGTCAGGAGTTCAAGACCAGCCTGACCAACATGGCAAAACCCCGTCTCTACTAAAAATGCTAAATTAGCCAGGCATGGTGGTGCAAGCCTGTAATACCAGCTCCTCAGGAGGCCGAGGCAGGAGAATTGCTTGAACCTGGGGGGCGGAGGTTGCGGTGAGCCAAGATCACGCCATTGCACTCTGGCCTGGGCAACGAGAGCTAAACTCCGTTTCAGAAAACAAAATCCAGGCCGGGTGCGGTGGCTCAAGCCTGTAATCCCAGCACTTTGGGAGGCCGAGACGGGCGGATCACGAGGTCAGGAGATTGAGACCATCCTGGCTAACACGGTGAAACCCCGTCTCTACTAAAAAAATACAAAAAAAAAAAAAAATCCAGCAATTTAATTCCTAGGTATGTACACAGGATAAATAAAAACATGTCCACCCTAAAATATGTACACAAATGTTCACAGCAGCATTATTCAAATAATGGCCAAAAGGTAGAAACAACCCAAATGTCTATCAGCTGGTGAATGGGTAAGTAAAATATGATATATCCATACCATGGATTCCTCAGCCATAAAAAAGAATGAAGTTCTGACGCATGCTGCAACATGGATGATCCTGAAGCTAAGTGAAAGAAGTCAGACACAAAATGTCACATAACTGTATGATTCCCATTTATACGAAATGTCCAGAAGAGGCATATCCATAGAGGCAGATAGTAGATTAGTGGTTTCCAGGGACTGAGGGTAGGGAAGAAGGGGGAGTGGCTGCTAATGAGTCACTGGGCGATGAAAATGTTCTGAAATTAGATAGTGGGGATGGCTGCACAACTCTGAATATGATAAAAAACCTCAGGAAGGACATCGAAACCAAGAAAGGTAGAGGACAGCAAATTATAGCACTCCATTCTATAGAAGAGGGTCAGCATTTACATTTCTAAGGTTTCAATATAGGTGACACCATTCTTGTGCTACTTCCTGACTCACCTTGGAAATATTTACTGCGGCCCTAGAAAAGCTGAATGGCAGTGCCTGTGAACATCAGGTTTGCCAGAGGAGAGGTAAGAGAGATGCAGACCTACTATCTGGAAGTAGCACCAACACAAAGGAAAAAGAGCGTGAGCACACCAGAAGGCCAGGCAGCATCAGGAGACGCTAATTGCAGAGCCCTAGAGACACAACACAAGCACCCCAGGCACAGGGCCAGAACTACTATTTGTAATGGGGACTGGGTTTCACTGAGGAAAAGGTAAATAGTGTTCCTGATATGTTACTTACTAAGGCTGAGAAGTGGAAAACATGAAGATGGATTTGATTTTTGGCAATGGTCCCAAAATTAAGTCTTGGCCAGGCACAGCAGCTCACGTCTGTAATCCCAGCACTTTGGGAAGCCAACGTAGGAGGATCATTTGAGGCCAGGAGTTCAAGATTACCCTGGGCAACATAAGGAGATCCCATCTCTACAAAAAAAATTTTTTTAAATTAGTCAGGAACAATGGTGTGCGCCTGTAGTCTCAGCTACTCAGGAGGCTGAGGTGGGAGGATCACCTGAGCCCAAGAGTTCAGAGCTACAGTAAACAAGGATCATGCCACTACACTCCAGCCTGGATGACAGAGTACGACCTTGTCTCTTAAAAAAAATAAAACTTAAGTCTCAAAATAGCCCTAAATTATCATTTGAATAAATGACCAAGGAGGGTACCACCACTAACCATGTTCTGGGTAGGTGGACCATTGACTACAGGTGATTACAAAAACGCAGTAGTGGCAGCAGTGGCAGCCACAGCCAGTGTTTACTGAGTGTTTCATATTGTTGGAAGTGCTTTTATACACATCCCCTCATTTCACTCATAATAAACCCAAGAAAAGGCACTATAATCATTCTCATTTTACAGACAAGAAAGACAAGGCTCAGAAAAGTACAGTAACTGCCTGAAGCGCACACAACTAGGAGGCAACAAGGGCTGAATAAGAACCCAAGCAGTCTTGCTCCAGAGCCTGCAACTTTCACCACTCCACACAGTGAGCTCTCTGAGAAACCTCCAGATTGTTGCAATAAAGGCTACAGACCTCTTGAAGTAATACTTTCCCCCAGCATTTATTAAGAAAAATTTCAAATAAATGGCAAAGTTGAAAGAGATTGACAATGAAAGCCCATATCCCCATCACCTGGATGCTTACTAAGGTGGCTGTTTTTAGCAACATTACCCATTTAGGTAAGCTTGGGTTTATTTGTTATGTGTTTTTAAAGGGGTTAAAAGTGGTGCTTAAATAGCAAAGTTCTAATTATCTAGAAATCATTCATCCAAAAGACACTCATGGAGCATGTCTGATAAATGAGGTACTACCATGTGGAAACATGCTATTGTCTAAGCCAAGCCCTAGTGAAGTGAGCTGACAGAAATGTAAGGTGTGGTCAAAACAGATTTAGAAGGAAAGGTCAGGTGACATTTGCATTTTGTCATTCTTTGTACAATCCTTTACATGCACTGTCTTGAAACCTTCTGCCTTGTAAATGGATCTTTTAAATGGGGCCGGGTGCAGTGGCTCACACCTGTAATCCCAGCACTTGGGAGGCCGAGACGAGTGGCTCACTTGAGGTCCGGAGTTCGAGCCCAGCCTGACCAACATGGTGAAACCCCGTCTCTACTAAAAACACAAAAAATTAGCCAGGTAGTGGTGATACCTGCCTATAAACCCAGCTATTGGGAGGCTGGGGCAGGAGAATCATTTGAACCCAGGAGGCAGAGGTTGCAGTGAGCCAAAATTGCACCACTGTACTCCAGCCTGGGCGACAGAGTAAGGCTCCGTCTCAATAAATAAATAAATAAGCAAATACATAAATGGGAAAATAAAAACAAGAGTGCATAACTTTTAAAAAAAATCTGTCTTTGGGAATTGGTATTTGCTCAATTCACTAAATTAGCAAAGCTGCAGTCAATAGCCAGTATATTTCAGCACTGCAGGATATATATGTGAGTTTTTTAGATAAAAATATTAAAGTATTTAGCTTTAAATTATGGACTGAATTAAGAACTTAAAAAAATTCTGAGGAATGAATTGGAAGAACAATAAGAACTCAACGAAGGAATTCAAATATTTAGAAAGCAACTCTCGACAGACTCTTTCCAAGCGTTATGATAGTCAGCCTGCAGTCTTCTTGAACATATCACCCAGGGTTTATCATTAAAAACGGAAATAATGGTAGAAGCTGACAGAATTACAGAAACATAACTGTAGTGGGAGATTTTAAGATAATACTCTAAAGATTAAGTAGAAAAAGAAAAAGGGTGTAAAGAATGTGACTATTATGAGGTTGACCTGACAGATATGAATATAGTCTTGAGTATTCTATAGTAATTGACTTCACATTCTACACCATGAAACGCATTTAAAAGTTAGTCATGGTGTATAACAGACCATACATAAACCTCAACCCATTCCAAAATAAAAATCCATAGGTAGCATTCCACTATGTATTGCTAGCAACAAAGACTTACTTTGAAATTGATCCTTTTTACTTTGTTTCAAATTAAGCTCTAAGTGGAAATTTCTCTCTCAGAAGGAAAGTGCAAATCCTTCCTATTCACCTCCAGAGATAAACCATTGTTAACAGTGGAGTATATATGATTTCAGGTATGTTTCCCAGGCATAGCTTACTATAATTAATTCTTTTAAAAAACCAAAAATGGAATTGTGTTTTTACATCCTATTTTGCCTCTGAGTTTTCATCTCACAATTATTTAATTTCAATATCTTTCCATGTCACCATCTCTAGTTTACCTCAGTCTTTTAAACAACTTCAGCATTCTAGGTTATGGATGAATCATGATTTATTTAACCATTCTCCTGTTAAGAGACATTTACATTTCTCCAGGTTTTTAACTATTACAATGACTCGGTGACCACCCCTGCACATGTTTTTATACATTTGAGAATTTCTGAAATACTGAATTTCTTGCAAGTAGCATTGCAGTGGCATTTAAAATATTGTTAGCAAAATACAAAACTGTGTTTCAAGTAAACCGTACTGATTTTTGCTGTTACCACCACAGAATTGAGGATGTACTCACTGTCACTGCATATTCTTGCTATTTTTAGTCTTGGTTAATTTGATATATAAAACACTAATTACTATTATTTGGAACCTACATTTCTTTATGGGCAAGGCTGAATATCTTTTCACATGCCATTGATGATTTTGTATAAAATTATCTTTTGTCCCTTTTCCTATGGGATTTTAAGTGTTCTCTATAGATTAAGAAAATGGGCTATTCTTTACCTGTCATAGATGAAGCTGGGGTTGCATCTCCATTTTTTGGAGCCCATCTACCACAGGAGGCAGTAAATGACATTAAAGAATTACTATTAATATTGCTATGTATGATAATGGTATTTCAGTTATGTTACAAACAAAAGTCTTAAGCAGTTGGTGATGCACACTCAAATATTTATGGGTAAAATAATTTGTTATACAGGATTTACTGGGAGGAAAACCCAACCCCCCAGAAAAAAATGAGGGATGGGTAGAAATAAATGAAATAAATTTGACCATGAACTTACAATTGTTCAAGTTGGGTTGGGATATATATGGCTCATATATATGCTCTTATGTACATTTGACATTTTCATAATTAAAAAAAATTAAAAGCTCGAGATATTTTAAAAAGAAATCTTGTATCATAAATGAAGCTTAAATTTATATTTTTGAAAAACATTGTTTTAAATGTTTCTCTCTTCCCTTCCTTTGGAAAACACTGACCTTGGAAACGAAAATCAGATGCAGCCACCCACCCTACTGCTGCCCAGGCCAATCCTAAGTAAATGAGTTGGCTTTCTGGGAAGTTTCCATGACCAAACAGAAAACAGATTTCACTTCAGTTCCATCATCAAAGTCCACGAAAGCCTGCAAAGCACTTCTATATCCCTCTCAATCCGTCCCCATACTCTCCTGAGTTGGTTATTACCGGCCTTTCCCCACTGCAGCATTGAGGAGCCATTGAGCAAGAAAGGAGAGGTGATATGACCAGTCACACACAGCATATTTTTGGCAGAGCCAGATATTCTGATTCTAAATTCAGTGTTCTCTTTTAGACTATATTCACTCTGAATACCAACTAAACAATAAATCCACTACCTGTAACTATTCTGACATTTTTTTCTTACAGAGGGTTCAAAGATTTTACAACCTGAATTATTCTAGTGTTTTGTTTTGTTCTTTAAAAAGGCTTGACAATGTAGTCCTAGCTACTTGGGAGGCTGAGACGGGAGGATCTCATGAGCCTAGGAGTCTGAGGCTAAAGTGAGAGGTATGGTTCTGTCATTGCATTCCAGCAATGTGGGCAACAGAGCAAGATCCTGTCTCCTAAAAACGAAAAAAGAGGCTGGACCAGTGGCTCATACCTGTAATCCCAGTACTTTGGCAGCCAGGGAGAGAGGATTACTTGAGCCCAGGAGTTTGAGAACAGCCTGGGCAACATAAGGAGACTCTGTCTCTGCAAAAAAATTTAAAAATTAGCTGGCATGGTGGCACGCAAGCTTGTAGTCACAGCTAATTGGGAGCTGAGGCAGCATGACTGCTAAAGCCTGGGAGGTCGCAGCTGCAGTGAGCTGGGATTATGCTATTGCAGTTTAGCCTGGGCAACAGAGCAAGACCCTATCTCTAAATAAATAAATAAATAAATAGTAAAAGGCTTGACAGTTATTATGATCCTTAATATTTATAACACTTTTATACTGTCAGAAGAGGGTCTGTATTACTTATTCTTATGTATTAATAGAGAACTCTTTTAAAGTGAGTCTTAGTGATTAGGCCATGGTAAGTCAGTAGGACTCTATAACAAAAAGAACATGTAGAAAACTGTCCCTCCTCAGGAATGTGTGTGAACAGGACCTTGGCAGTTTAGTAAGTGGTTCTGCTGGTTGGAACTGTCAGATTTCTGCTGAAAACAAAAAAGTTACAAAGAACTCAAGTCTATTTCCAACCCCAAATCCTCAAGCATCAAAGCAATGTCAAGGCCAGAGCTGACCTCAATTTGCCCTCTGGTTACTTAAGGGTCACAGTAATTTCTGCATTTAGTAATCACCATCATCAGCCAAGGGCTCAAGGCTAGAGCTCTCTACTTGTTTTTCCCCCTCAAACAATCTGTCACCCAAGCTGGAGTACAGTGGCGCAATCTCAGCTCACTGCAAGCTCCGCCTCCCAGGTTTATGCCATTCTCCTGCCTCAGCCTCCTGAGTAGCTGGGACCACAGGCATCCACCACCATGCCCCGCTAATTTTTTGTATTTTAAGTAGAGATGGGGTTTCACTGTGTTAGCCAGGATGGTCTGGATCTCCTGACCTCGTGATCCGCCCGCTTCGGCCTCCCAGAGTGCTGGGATTACAGGCGTGAGCCACCGCGTCCGGCCTTCCCCCTCAAACAATTCTTATTTTTGTCTAGTCACCAACAGAAATAGCCTGCTCTAGTTAGATATTACCTCTCAAGTAAACACTAATTTGTTCTTTCTCAATCTCAGAAGGTGATTGTGATATAAATACAAAGGCCTCAGAATTAAAGAGACTTCAGAGATCATATATTCTAACCACTCACCTTTGCATGAATTTTACCTTAAGTACCACTACCAGGTGGTTAGGATGGCCTACACCTGAACATCTCCAAAGATCGGGAGCTTGGCACCTACTGACACTAGGAAGATGTTTGAAATGGTTCCTTGCAGTAAGCACCAAAAACAACAAAACTTTCCTGCAAGTTTTATTTGCTAAATTTGTTTTTTCTCTCAAATAGAGTTGAGGACTTACTATGTGCTAGGCACTGCGTATACAAGGATTTTTGAAAAGATGCTAGCTAGCCCTATAACTCAAGATGCTAATAGTCTGTTGTGGTTATTAAGCTATCCACCAGGGCTCTGGGTCTTGCTCTCCACTGGATGCATTGGATTTCCCTGCCTATCTGAAGTTAGGTGAAACTAATGAAACGTGAACAAATGTGTGACCTCCAGGGCAAAAGTTTTAGGAGAAAGTATACGCTTTGCCTCACTATTTATTCTTTGGCCTTCAACTGGTTATGTTCCAGATGGCGGCTATTCTATTAGCCTGAGTCCTAAAAGAACAATAGCTGACCCACCATGTACATGCAGTATGAACAAGAAATAACCTTTGTCACTTTAAGCAACTGAGGTTTTTGGAGTAGCTTGTTATGGCACCCCAACCTGACTGAAACACAGTCTGAAGACAAACAAAATCATCAGCAAAATGATCTACAAAGTCATCAACAAAATGATCAACACCAATCAGACAATAAGCTGAGTGTTGTAGTAGAAACATGCACAAAGTTCTGTGGGGCATAGGAAAAGACTTTCTACCCAACTCTGTCTTCCGGGAACTTGGGGTAAGGCCTCATAGAGGAGGTTGTTTTTGGATTAAAGCTTGAAGGATGAATAAATACTACCAAGTAGATAAGTTGAGAAAAGGGTGTTGTAGACAAAGGGAACACTTTATACAAAAATCGTAGAGGGAGAGGAAAACACGGCATGCTTAGGGAGCTAGAAGGGATTCAGTTTTGCTACTGTACAAACCTGAATGTGGTAGATTTCCTATGAAGCTACTATAGCCGAAGCTTCGGGGACCCTCGCTTCTCATGCACAGGCACCTTCCAAAGCCTGTATCTAACTTTGTTATCTTTATAATTTTATTCTTAGATTTTTTTTTCTTAGGAGGGTCCCCCTTACTAACGTTCAAGTTCCAAAAAAGCTGGATCTGCTTGTGATGGATGAGGTCACAGAAATAGGAGGTGATTCTAGGTATACAAACAAGATATTTGACTTTCTACATGATACTTTTTTTTTTTTTTTTTTTTGAGGCAGGGTCTCACTCTATCACCCAGGCTGGAGTGCAGTGGTACAATCATGGCTGTCTGCAGCCTCGAACTCCCAGACTCAAGTGATCCTCCCACTTCAGCCTCCCAAGTAGCCAATACCATGCCCAGCTATTTTTTCATAGAGATGAGGTTTTGCCATGTTGCCCAGGCTGATCTTGAACTCCTAGACTCAGGCAACCTGCCCGCCTTAGCCTCCCAAAGTGCTGGGATTACAGGCGTGAGCCACTGTGCCCAACAGACACATTTTTCAACTGGAAAAATGTGATTTTTTTAGAAAAAAAAGAATCATGTTCCCTAAAAGTCTTCTCTTCCCCTAAACCGATAATCCTCAGTTCCTGCACTTTGTGTGACTGGGACAGAGACTCTGCACCACTCTCCACTGTTCCTCTCTGAATGTGCTCTTCTTTGTCTATAGCCTTCTTAAGAGTAGCATCTAAATCTAAATCTAATTCTCCAGATACAGTCTAAGCACATTTATCACCTTCCTTAAACTTACTCATGTCATATTTAATCTTTCACAAAGGTTTTTACCCAAACAATGCCACATTATTTCTAATGTGAGATTCCCCAGAAAAATATGGATCAATGCTCTTGGATTTAATCCACATTACCAGGACTGGTACCAAAATACAAGACCTGCTTGTTTCAATTTAGATTTGGCAGAATTTGAGGAACAAGTTTGTAGAGAAAAGATAGTTAATTCATTTAACAAATGTTTACTAAGTGCTTTTCCTATGCCAGACATGCCAGTATATGGGGAAGACAAAAAAGACAGAAATCTCTGCCTTCCTGGAATTTACATTCTAGTTTGGGGGAGAGAGATAATAAATAAAATGAGAAAATGAAATTATGTGTCAGAGTAAAAAGTAGAAGAAGAAAAGTACAGCAGGGAAAGGTTGAAGAAGTGTGGAGCATGGGAGGGGTGAGACTGCAATTTAGATATACAGTGACCTCACTGAGAAAGTGACACTGGAGCCAATACTCAGAGGTGTGGAAGTGAGCCATCTGGGTATGTGGGGAAGCACACTTCAGGCACAGGCATCAGCTGGTACAAAGACCTCGAGGTGAGAATGTGTCTGACATGTTCAAAGAACAGCAAGGAAGCCAGCAGAGCTGAGCGGCAGTAGTAGAGAGACAGTAGTAGAAGACAAGGTCAAAGAGGCTGGGATGGGGAGCAGGGAGGGGATTCGTGCAGGGCCTCACTACATGCCATGATCTGAGTCTCTCTGAGATGGGCAGTGCCAAGAGAGGGCTTTGAGCAGAAGGTTGGTGTGATCCCAACACGTGTCCTTCAGCATGGCTCTGCTGGCTGTGTTGAGAATAGACTGTAGGAAAACAGCGGAGAACCAGGGAACCCTGTCAGATATCAATCTAGGCAGGACATCACAGCAGCGTGGACCAAGATGGTAGAGATGGAGGTAAGGAGAAGTGGCTGGATTCTGGATACGTTTTGAAAGGTAAGCCAAAAAGATTTCCTAAAGGAATGGATAGGAAGATGTGAACACTGTACCCACAGGAATCAAGGATGACTCCAAGATTTTTGATCCAAGTAAGGATAACTAGATCCTTGATTTTCGATAACTAGAAGGATAGTGTTGCTATCAACCAACCAACACAGGTTTGAACCTGGAAAGCTATGTGAAAAAAGCAAAGCAAATCTGTGCTGCTAAAACTCGAAGGTCCTTTTCCAGAGGAAAAACTGGATTGAATTGGTTTGGTCATAAGTGTTGCAGGGAATTAATGGGTCAGACTGCTAATGAGCAAGGAGGCTGTGTAGTGCCAATGTTCCCAATGAAAAGACTCTGGTCTTTGCCAAAATCTGCTCAAATCTACAGAGAAACTACAGAAAGTGGGGGTTGGGGGGAGGCTGGGACCAAATCTAGGGTATTATAAGAGCCAAGTAGTTAGAAATTGCACTCTCGGAGGTGTGAGACAGTGCCTTTCAGAGTTAAACATGTTACTTTAAATGTACTTGCATCCTAAATTTTGTTCCAAGTACAAAGTAAATTACTTTATTAAATTTAAAACTAAACAGTAAAAAAGAAATTGTTCTGGATGTGGTTTTACTTCTGAGATTACATTTGTTTTGTTTTAATTGAAATTTTCCAGTGTGGGCCAGATAGTTTACAGGCTAAATAGCTTTCAGGCTGGTGAGCTCACTCGAATCTCTCAAGAACATTTGTTAAAAAAAAGAAAAAAGAAAGAAAAATTCTCTCTGGCTCACCACTGTGGATAAGATGTTCCTTTTCCCTCTTCCAGGCTTAGTCTGTATTGACGATTTTCTTCAATGGCCTCACTACAAAGTCCAGCAAGATCTTACACACAAGAAAAAACACTGAATTTCACTCACAGTAAGAGAAATACAAATTAAAATTACTCTGATTATTTTTCTTTCACTTACTTTGGAAAGGCTTGAAATGTTGGATAAAAATATCCTGAGTTGGCAAGGGTTTGCAGAAATAGGCACTCTCACACACTGCTTGCTGGAGTGAAAACTGGTAAGACTTCTATTAAGAAGTATTTAACAAGAACAAAATTATAAATGCTCATTCCCTGACTCACCAGGTTCTGCCTCTAGGAAGGCAGCCTGCTGATATATTTTGCACATACATGAAGTCATACATGTATAAGGTAATCTACTATCAGCATGGTAATGGCAAAGGACTGGAAATAACCTAATCACCCATCAAAAGGAGATAGTCAAATCGATTATGGCACATCTATACAATGGAGTAATACACACTTGTGAAAAAGAACGAGGGAAGTGCTTTTTATGCTGCTACGATTAACCTTCAACGTATCTTGGTTTATGTTAAGCTTTTAAAAAAGCAAAGCACAGAATAAAAATTATACACTAGAAATACCTCTAGAAAAATATGTGAGAAACTAATAATAGTGTTTGCCCCCTGGGGAGGGGAAGAGGGAGATGTGTTTGAGGGATGCTTTTCCCTGTAGCTCCTTCTAAATTCCGAACAATGCTAATGTGCTATGTATTCAAAACAAAAAGTTAAAAGTTGAATAAATACATAAGTGGAAAAAATGTTAGCACATTTCCCAAAATACGCGGGTTGTTACAAATAACAAGTGAGAAAGTGAGAAGCTAATGATGTCAGAGTAGAGGTCCTTACAGAGTATGTAACTGGGTCAAATACCAAGTAGTGCTCCTTTACATTTCAAACTTCTAATAGCTACAGATGAGCTTTTGGTTTAACTTCTGTAGGGGTACACACACGAGCACTTCACTTAAAACTATGTATTATATATTCTATTTGCCTGTGGCCATAAAGCCATAGTTCTAAAATAACTTAGAGATATCCAACACATAAAACAAAAAATAAAAAAATAAAAGAAGAAACAAAACAAAAAAATACCCAATATGGAGGAATGGGACAATATATGCCGTCCAACTTCTTTCCTAATTAAAAAATCCTCCAGCAATCTGTTATCCAGTCTCCAGTTGATTATCAAGTCTGGGAGCTCATTATCATTTATGACAATTTATTACAAAGTCCCTTTCTTAGTTGGACCTGGTTCCCAGCTTTTAGATTTGTCTTTTGGACATAAATCAACTCTTTTTTACTAAATGACGAGTCAACTCTCTTTTCTATTGTATCAGCTTTTCACACAGTTGAAGATCATTTCCCCTTTCAGTATTTACTTCTGCAGCTAAGTGTCCTGAATTATTGCACATTCTCTCTAATGAACTTCTCCTTGAATACATTCTAATTTGTCTGCATTTCTCTCAAAATGTGGCAATTAGAACTGAATAAAGCATTCAAGATGTAGCCCAACCAGAAGAGAATTAAATGGAAGCTGTGTTTTCATCATCCTATTACCATTAACTAATACAACCAAAAACTGATCTAGATACAAGTTCTATTTTTCCCCCACAAAAAGGAAGATTTTGAGGTGAAGTGGCCCGCTGGGACAAGCGAGCACTGCTCGAATTAAGCAGGACTAGGATTCTTTCATCACAAGGCCATTCAGATACACATTTTCAGACACTCATTTATAACTGCAACAGAGGACTTCTGAGCTATCTTCCCCTTTGCCTCTTTGAAATCTACCTTCTTGTCTTAAGAAAGGAATGTTAGACTTTCTCTAAACATCCTATCTAAATGTCTTTGTTGGCTCCCCCAAATCCAAGCTGAATTATTCTCTATCACAGCATCCTAATTGTTTCTTTCATAACATTTATCAAAATTTGTCTGGATCTTCATCCAATTCTTTTCCTGCTTACTGTCTTTCACTTCGGCCCAGGACAAAGTGTGCTTATTGTTCATTTGTGTATCTTCTTTGAATAAATGTCTATTCAAGACCTCTGACCATTTTAATCAGGCTGTCTGGGGTTTTTTGTTGTTCTTGTTGGGTTGTAGAAATTATCTGTATGTTCTAGATATTACCCCTTCATTAGATATATGGTTTGCAAGTGTTGTGAAGCTTTTCTCCTGTTTTCTTCTAAGCATTTTCTAGTTTTAGATCTTTTGTTTAGGTCTTTGATTCATTTTGAGTTAACTTTTATATATGGTGTAAGGTAAGGATCCAATTCCATTATTTTCCATGTAGATATCCAGCTTTCTCAGCACCATTTGTTGAAAAGACTGTCCTATTCCCATTGAAAGGTCTTGGCATCCTTGTAAAAACTCATTTGACCTTATGTGTGAGGGTTTGTTTCTGGTCTCTCCATTCTACTCCATTGGTCTATATGCCTTCATTAATAATTTTTAATATTGAATACATGTTGAGATAATATTTTGGATATACTAGGTTAAATATATTCTTAAATTCATTTTGCCTTTTTTTTTTTAACTGTTTCAATGTGGCTCATCAGACACTTATCATCACATATTGACTCTCATTATATTTCTGTTGGACAGCACTGCCTAGATGCTTCAGACTGCAGCCACCGGGCAGTGTGGAGAGCAACAGCTGACATCATAGGATTAGATGATCATCTGAAAGCTCCTCTCCTCTTGTGTTTATCATTATAGTACTTAGGGAGCAGGATATCACTGTGGCTGAGAATTGAGGCTTCTGAGTCAGGCAAGTCCAGGTTTCAAGACCTGCCCTGTCCAACACAGCAGCCACTAGCCATACGTACTCATGTGTGTACTGAGTATCTGAAATGTGCCTACTGTGAATTGAGATGTACTATAAATGTAAAATACAGACCAGATTTCAAAGACTCAGTACCAAAAAAAGTAAAATATCTAGTTAATAACTTTTATATCAATTATATGTTAAAATATTAGTATTTCTGATAAATTGGGTTAAATAGAATGTATTATTAAAATTAATTTGACTTGTGTTTCTTAGTAGGCTATTTTTTAGATCAGGTTCACAGCAAAACTGACCAGAAGGTATAGGTATTTCCCATATACCCACTGCCCCACACATGCATAGCCTACTTCATTATTGACATCCCCCACCAGAATGGTACATTTGTTACAACTGATCAGTCTACACTGACACATCATTATCACCCAAAGTCCACAGTTTACATTAGGGTTCACTCCTGATGTACATTCTATGGGTTTGGACAAATTTATAATGATATGTATCTACAATTAGTTATAATATCATACAAAATAGTTCTACTGCTCTAAAAATCTTCTGTGCTCTGCGTGTTCATCCCTCCCTCCTCCCTAACCCCTGGCAACCACTGATCATTTTACTGTCTCTATAGTTTTGCCTTTTCCAGAATGTCATATAGTTGGAGTCATACAGGTATGTAGCCTTTTTGGATTGGCTTCTTTCACTTAGTAATATGCATTTTATCTCCCCCTATCGCTTTTTTATTGCTTTGATAGCTTATTTTTTGACTTGTTAATTTTGATTTTTTTAAAAATGTGGCTCCTAGAACATTTTAAATGACACATGCAGCTCACCTTATGTTTCTGTTGAACATTTCTCGGCTTGGCAAGAGCAGTTTTTCTCAGCATTGCATCTTCCTGTCTTTCCAGTCACTCAAGTCGAAGCCCAGCATACTTGGTTTACTGCAACCTAAACACACCAGCCTCCTTGCCTTCACACATACTAAAGTCCCTTCATTAGAGTTTTCTTTAACCCCCTCCCTCACCTGAAGAGGAATTCATGCTCAGACCCAATTCAAATATGATACCCTCAGTGAAGCTTTTCTAAACTTCCACTGTACCTAAATCATTTTTTATAGCACATTCTACCTTTAATTTTTTTGTATGTGGTTGACTTTCTCTCCAGATTGTGAACTCCTTGAATTAGGCCCCATGTTTTGTTTATCTTTGGGTCCTCAATCCCTAGTACAGAGCCTGACACATGGTAGGCAATCAGAGATAAGTTAATAAATGAATAAAGCACAGGAAAATTAATATATCCTCTAATAAGAGATAACATACTCACTTACAATCAAATAGCTTAGAAAAGAACCTCAAACGCCATACATAAGGCTGTAAAATTGTATTAGCCAATAGCTAAAATTATTTACAAGCTAAAATTTGTATTTTCAGTCAAAGCAACACATTAATCAGTAATATTTATAAAGTAATCACAATGAAAAGATGGTAAAGCAGCTCCTAATGGTTAATGATAGTGATTGGCCTGGAGATGTGGAAACTAGCTATGGAAACTAGATGGTTAAAACAACCACATTCCATATCCATTAAATGCTGACAGCCCAGACCCCACCAAAATAGAGGCAGTGAAACAGCCTTTGAAGTAGTTTTCAAAGGAAGCCACCAAGATGATTAAAGGGTTGGAAAATGAGATTTATGGGTAATGGCCACAGAAATGAAGACAATTTTGCCTAGGCAAGAGAAGAGGCCGAAGGGTGACTTAATAACCATCTTCAATCATTGTTATTACAGAGGATGATGACCAGATGGTCTCCATTTTCACCAAAGAAAGAATACTGAAAATGGACTTAAGCTGCAGCATAAAAAAAAAAAAAAAAGATGGTCTAGTTTTAAACAAAGAACTCAATGGTTAAGAACTAGTATACAGCAAAGCAGACCTGGGTAGTGTGGTGTAGCTGTGTCTGAACTCATCTGTTACGCTGGGAAAGCAGCAAGTGGGTAGGGTGTGTTCAGGTCTTCAACAGTCCTTTGTTGAGGGCAAATTCTCAACTGGCTAGTCCTCAAATGAATCACGTAGCATACAACCACAGGAGTGGAAAAGAAAGAGATATGAAAATTGAAACACAGCACCCTCTGGTGTACATAGTTGTCTTTTAATCTAGGAAAATTCTTGATATGTATCAGTATTTTTCAAAATGTAAGGTCCAAACCATGACAGAGTCAGGAGAAACTTACGCAAGGCTGGTCTTAGGGTTCGTTTAATCACTACATTCATCTTTATCAAGCACCTGTGATAGATTTCTCCCTGTTACCAAGAAGTACCAGGAAGGCTGTTACACAAGCAACCTCAACTTCTGCCTATAGCAAACATGGATACTTCCCAATCACCTTTTGAATGCTGAATTCAGACTTTGATACAACTAGTTGGCACACGACCACGCCATGCTGAGACATGATAACATCTGCCAGATAATGTGAATTTTGCCCTGTGTTCAGGAGTATATTACATATAAAAGTTAAGAAACACCTAAATGGGGGTGTTCCCTTAGACATTCTCCCTGCTATGTTGTGGTGTATACACCCCTCTTTACTGATCTCTGTCTCCCAAATCCCAGCAGGCCACTTTTTACATCCCCCTAGGCTTTATCCTGCAAAACCTTCCTCATATCCTTTTCAGTACAAAGGACATTTAATGAGCTCAAAAAGTCTGAGACCCAATCAAGAATCTTTTGCAGCTCTCTCGATATCTTTAGCCATCTTGGTGCCAGATGGGAACTTCATTCACATGACACACATAATTCCTTCATGTGACTCACCATTGCTAAGCAACTGGTATGTCCTAGGTGAATAAAACATAGGCCCTGTGTCTGAGATTCACAGTGCAGTGGGGGAACACAGATAGATACGGGGGTCAATAGATGAGTTGAAGCATGAGTTGAAGCTCAAGGCTCTATATGCTAAGAAGAGAGGAAAAAGGCAATGGAGACATCAGACAAGAACTATCAGGACATCAGGGCAGAACTTATAAATGAGGCAGGACTTATGCTAAAAACAAGTCTTAAAGGATGAAAAGAAGTTGTCCAGGTAGAGGAGACAGGAGTATGTATCATCCTAGGCATAAAGGTCCCAAGGCTTATCACCTTTGGGAGGATGGAGCCATGTGGCACACTGGCTTCTGGTCCCAAAGTTCTCCTTGAAGAGACATGAAAATCCCACCTGAAGAACTGACCCTTGCAGATCATACATAGCATAGACCTAAATGGCAACAAACAAGCAAACAAAAAACCTAACACAGGCTAGGCATTGGTCTCATGGAAGCGAGACAGGCTGGAGTAGCAAAGGGTCTGAGTAAGAAGCTCAGGAGGAATTCCTCTGATACCCTTCTTAGTACCCCCTCCCCAGCAACATCTAACACCCTCACTCAGGCCCAACTCCCTTGCTGCACTGGCGGCACTGCATTGTAATTGTGGGTACAAGATTCCTCCCCCACAAGACTGTGGGCTGAGGCAAGAGCTCTACCTTTTTATTACTATGCATCTGATACCCAGCATATATGAAGCACAAGCAAAATTTGATGACTAAGCTAAGTAATTAGTTCATATGTATGATTAGGGTTTGAAAGGGCAGGACCCTGGACCTATGATCCCAAATACCTTTCTCTATCTAGTTCACCAGGTTTTGTTCCTCCTCAGAAGCCATCTATCCTTACCTTGGTTCATGTTTTCCTATCTCTCCATTTTATACACATAAACCAACTTCTACCCTCAAATCAGGGAAAAGGGACAGATATTACCGTCCTCAAGTTAAGAGTGACCTACGTGAAAGTGAAAAACAACCAAGCCAAAGAGGTAACAGGGAACTGGCTTCTCGAGCACTCAGAAGAATTTGAGATTACTGCCCCGCGAGGGAAAAAGAGAAACCCAACCCGATTACAGTGTAAAAATAGGTCACTGCTTGAATACAGCCCTTTGGTTACTGGCTGCAAGCCCCTTTTTGCTTTTGACTCCAGTGTCACAAGAAAGTGGCAGCATAGTCTTAGAATAAGGGCTCCACAGCCAGCTGGCTGCTCAGCCTGGCCTTCCCGCTGGCATTCTAGAAGGAGCATGCACGGCCAGGCACCTACTGGGGAGCTCAGTGAGTCTTTGTCACTGCTGACATGAAATACCAGAGTTGGTAAGTTTCTTTGGTTTTGTTTTGAACAAACTGGGAGATAGTTCAAGGTTGTCCTTGTAAGTCTCTCTCACTTGCATTCAGCTATACATTGTTTAGTACGAAATAAATGAGTACAGTTCAGCTAGTTCACTTATCCCCACGCCAAACGAGCAGGCAGCCTCTTTTCCATGAGAGACAGTTATAATTTTGAATTATTGTAATGCTGTACTTGCAGCAAACTTGGTGTGTGTGCGTGCATGTGCACACATGGCTGAGAGTGGTGGGCAGTGCCAAAATGTTGGTTCTATGGCAAAAAACAAAATAAAAAGAAAACTGCTGTGTATAGTTAAAAAAAATGGCCAAGAAAAAGACAGAATAGAATATGTTTTTATTAACAAACAGCATATTTTATAATGGCGGTGATCAATATTTACTAAACACAAGGTTCTAGAGGGCTCTTCTGGTAGGATAATTCTAAGAAAGAAGTTCCAGAATGTCAACTTATGTGTTCCCTTATAAAACACAGCCCCGGCTTACACAGTGTCTGGTGTACATGTCTCTTCTCTCCAATGAACTATAAGATCTTTGAGGTAAGGGTTCAGTGCTGCACCACTCAGCTACACTAATGGCAATGTGCACACAGTGAGTGCTCGTTAAATACATCAATTACAGGGGTTCACTTGCAGTTTCTTGCTTACTACAAAAAACAGGGTCAATCATTATAAGCATTCCCATCCAACACCCAATTTGTTGCATGCAGAATGAACTTCAGTTTGGGTCCCTTGCTATTAAAGCACTCAGTATCCATTATTTGTTTGCATTTATGTAGAGCTCATCGATGCAGGCCCTGAAAAGTTAAATGAACCTTAACATAGCCATCCAAATAAAATTAATTAGAATTTATGTCTCAACTACTTCTAACAGAGTTTGAGTAACAAGACTCAACAGAAGGAAAACAGGGTAATAACAGACTTAGAGAAAGAGAAAAAAAGGAAGGGAGCAGGGAGTGATGGCAGGAGAAGAGAAGAAGGAAGGAAAGGAAGGAGAGACAGGGTGGAAACATCTATCTAAGCAAGGGCTTCTTCCTCATGTCAAAAATTTCTGCAAAAAAAATCTTTTTGGACAAATTCATATGATGCTTCTAACATCTGCTCATTGTGAAAAATACAGGATAAAAACCTACAAATTCAGTACTTTTATCGAAATTTACATTTCATCAAAACAGCAAGATAAATTTGAAAAATATTAATACATACATAGGCAAGACATTTCCTTACTTTGCATAAATATGCTCACATAAACAATCCATTCCTTGCCAAAATAGAGCCCTTCCAACCCCCTGCTCCCCAACCTCCAAGGCAGGGTCTTGATCCAT